>NW_007729391.1:88064-89422 GCF_000696425.1 Galeopterus variegatus | reverse complement strand
GTCGAGCCTGCATTCGATCAGACTGCCACACAAAACTAAGACTAGGAAAACGGTGGCTGGTCCCACCAATACAAGAGGAAAGATGCCTTCCTCAGAGGTTTGCCTAGGTTATTTGCAAGACCTGGCAATTAAAATCACAGTAATATTTCACAGAATCTTTTGCAACAGCCTACCAACTTATTCTACAAACTCACTCAACAAACATTTACAGATATGAGAGAGACCACAGGAAGCAAAGATGCTCAGAATTACAACACCTGCACTGCACGTACTTACAGGCACTTAGAAGTCACTGACGATACATCTGAGAATTAAATCCTAGCATATGATTGGACACACAAAGGTGAGAGGGAAGCGGGGCCACCATATAGTGAGTGGCACAGCCTGCCTTCGGTCACTTGAGATTCGTTACTGAACCGGTCCATGACAATTTGTTCTCTTCCTTCTTTGTGAACTCACTGTACTTTATAAATAACAATGGCTGCCATTTATTGACAACCTACTGTGTGCCAGGGATTGTGGCTAGGTGTTTTCCACTTACTACCACATTTACCCACTTGGTAACTGTGAGATAGGAATTTACCTGACACATAGTAGGTGCTCAAAAAAACATCTGCAGAATATATAAATGAATATATTATTGAATGAATGTAGCTAGTAAATACATACTGTGTGCATGACTCATGCTAAAGCATTGAGAAGGTAGCGGAGGAAAAGAGAGTAGAAGAAAAGGCTATGATTCCTGAATACAGACACCAATATGTGACTACGGCACGAAAAGGAAAAGCCCCAAGACACAAGTAAACAGAATACAGTAATACTGGGCAGTTATAAATCAAGCAGAAAAAGAACTACATCAGAGGATGCTGACACACACAGGTGCCAGAAGACTATTGGAACCTGAAACCTATTAAGAGGAGAGAAAGGAGAGGAGGTAGAATTTAGCTAAATTCTACTGTTTTTGTTACATACCTACAAAATCAATTCATCTGAAAAACACTTCTATACGATGTGGACAATGTGAATCCAGTTTTCAAGGTCCCCATATGTAAACTATATTTATATAGATTATAGCAGTAGGAAAGAAGACAGAAAATCATGAAAAGAAATACAATGTAGAGATCCAAAAATGCTATGTTCCCCAAAAAGCTACATGTATTTTTTCCTCTTTTCCTTACCTACCCTTATTTTTCAACATCTTTTTTCTTGGCACTTCGAACAGATGAAGATAAATGAGGTACAGTAGTTAAGCTTCTTTATATGGATACAAATGACCTTCTGTATCAACATTATTGTTATGTAAGCACTTTTAATATTGCTTCTGGCAGATGAGACTTCTGCTTCAACATATGTTATGG
>NW_007729391.1:84651-87470 GCF_000696425.1 Galeopterus variegatus | reverse complement strand
ACTTTTAATATTGCTTCTGGCAGATGAGACTTCTGCTTCAACATATGTTATGGAAAAAAATGGTAAAAATGTATATACATGACTAAATGAAACAGTCAACAAAAGTTGCCTAGAAAATATTATAAATCGATATGGTTTGCTACAGTTGTTAACTGAGGTAAAGTGAAGATTGGATCTCTCTCCCCAAACAGTATCAAATAACCCCAGATTCTCAGGACTGTCAATACTTCTGTGTTGTCCTACCCCATACCAAACCTCTGCTACAAACTCATTCCTTAAGAGTGACTGGAATTTAACCTCATCCTCCTGTACCTTCCCTGGGACAGTGAAAGCATGAGACAAGAGAAATAGGTAGCTCTGATGGTTCTTCTGCACAACACTGGTCACCTTAAAATTTTAATTTACTCAGGGAGCATGTAACTACCATAGAAAATAAAGCAGTGGTCAAGCTTCTGGGCTCTGCACTCAAGACTGCCTGGGTTCCGATGCAGTTCTATAATCATAATCATAACCTTTCTAAATCTGATATAAGATCACCTAGATTGTAAAACCAAGCGATCGCATGCAAAGAGCTTAGCATCCTACTAGAACCTAAGTGTTCAGTATACACTAGCTCATACCATTATCACAACCCCTACACTGTTTCCCTCCCAAAGTCTTACCCTTGACTTAACCTGAACAAAGAGCCAGGATTTGAGAATCCTTACTCTAGCTAAACTGGGCTTTATTAAATGTGTCCATTTTGCCTTCCTTCCTCACTTTTCCCTTCCTGCCAATAATCGGCACCACCGGGGCTGGCCAGTTAGCTCAGTTGGTTGGGGTGTAGCCTTGTAACAGCAAGGTCAAGGGTTTGGTTCTCCACACTGGTCAGGCACCAAAAAAAACAAAACAAAAAATGGGAAAGCTTCCTTTGCTCATACATACATAAAGCTCTCACTCATATATACTTGTGTATGCTTTATTATGGTAACTACATGTCTCAAACTAACCAATGTGGTCCCAATTTCAAATATTCTGCCCCATTGGTCACTTAATGAGCCTTACTTTTGTGAGATCAGAAACAAATATAATTGCCACACCTATAACATCGAAAGCTCAAGATCCTTTTTAGTAACTTATAGTGCTCACAAAAATTTACCAGGATCCATGCTTGCTGAATCTTTAGAATTTATGTCCCCCACTCTTCACACTATCCAGTCATAAACAAAAACCACAGCACATTCCAAGTTTCAGACCCAATGTCAACTGTGACCTACACACAACCTTCAGGTAAACAATTTGTAACAGTCCTGCTTCTAATAATTGATTGAAAAATAACAAAAGGAAGTGTTTACATCAGAAAAATGGCAAGCATTTAAATTTACCACATCAATCTTTAAAACAGCATATAAACCAGTAGAAAAATTAAACATTGTAAATTATTCATGAAAAAAAAAAAGACTACATGAGTTTCTCAGAAATGAACTCTTGCTAGAGAGGTGCATTCCACATTGCCTGAAGCTTTAGTACTTCCCCAGAGTCAACAGCAAGAGCATCAGTGGATACTCTGCAAACCGGCATACAAGGCTGTCAGATGCTGCAGATCCACTACCATAGATTAAGATTTCCCAACAGGCATGTGCTGCAGGACTTCTGTATCTAGCATCTGGTATTGTGCTGCAAACAGAGAACAAAGAACACAGCAGGCTCAGAAATCTTTCAGCTTTCCTTTGACCATGTGCAGCACTTAAACACTCCAAAGGTCACCAGGTCATCAAGGTGAATTCTCCCAATATCATGAAACATGAGCAAAATTTCCATCCTCCGAGGTTTCTGACTCTAAAGCAAAGCCTCCACCCCACCAAAAGCTCAATAAAAGGTAATAATAAAACCTTGCCTTCTGACACTTGCCAACACTTTTTGAAAATCTGACAATCACAAATCACCAAACTGCTCCCATCAAAGCATCTCAAAAGCAAATATTTTCCACTGTCTTAGGAAAGTCCAAATTTACTTAAAATCTGCCATACAAATTATTTTCCCAAGTTTTCACTCAATGCAGACTTCTGAGTATGACAGAAGATCGACACAATTCTGTACTCAAATTCTCAGAAAACTGGTGCTACCAACTACCTGAATGTCTGAAAAATAAAATTCCTATTTTAGAAATGTGCATGTAGTAATAACAATATAAATGTGGATACAGTTTTTATTCATCTCTTTATATTCACCTACTATAGGGCCTGACACATACTAGATGTTCAATACCTGTTGACTAAAGCCCCAGCCTGGCCAACTTCATGCCAACCAGAGAGGCACCCCGCTGGAGAGGCCCGAGATCTGAAGAGATGACACGCCCCATGGTGCCAGCGTGCAACCCAGCAGGTAGGCCTCACCGCCACTGCCCAACTCCATCCCCAGCCCAGCCAATTACACACCAACCAGAGAGGCGCCTCCTCGGAGAGGGCCAAGACCTGAGGCAACAATGCACCCGAGGCACCAGTGGGCGACCAAGCAGACGCTGAGGCAGCTGTGCCAAATTGGCAGTCCCATCAGCATCCTAGCCAGACAATAGTGTCGAATCACTGGACCATGAAATCCCCTGCCACAATGACTAACCATCAAAGGAAAGATACCAGAAATATGAAAAATCAAGAAAGTTCACCAACAAAGGGTAATAACTCTCAAGCTCTAGATCCTATAAAATAAGAAGCCCTTGAAATGTCTGATAAGGAATTTCGAGTGATAATTCTAAGGAATCTAAATGAGATACAAGAAAACTCAGCTACACGACACGATGAAATGAGGAAAAGTATACAGGACGTGAAAGAAGAAATGTA
>NW_007729391.1:82385-83777 GCF_000696425.1 Galeopterus variegatus | reverse complement strand
CAATCAGACTAACATCAGACTTTTCATCATAAACCCTAAAAGCCAGGAAGGAATGGGAGGATATATTCAAAATACAAAAAGACAGAGATTGCCAGCCAAGAATACTCAACCCCACAAGGCTGTCCTTCCGAAATGAAGGGCAAATAGTATATTTCTCAGACAAACAAAAACCGCAAGAGTTCACTACCACACAATCACCCTTACAAGAAATTCTCAAGGGAGTACTGGGTTTGGTACCTGAAAAATAACTACCACTGCCATAAAAACTCAAGAAAAATCAAAACACGCTAGTAAAAAAAATGCCAACAATGAAGAGAGGGGGAAAAAAAGTTTATCTACAACCCAAAGAACCAACAAATACAGAAGACAAACAGTAAATCAGAAAGAAAAGAAAAAGAGACACTTAAGACATCCAAACAAATATCAATAAAATGCTAGGAGTAAATCAACACTTTTCAATAATAACTTTTAATGTAAAAGGATTAAATTCCCCAATCAAAAGACACAGACTGACTGAGTGGATTAAAAAGGAAGACCCAACTATATGCTGCCTTCAAGAGACCCACCTCACCTATAAAGACTCACATAGACTAAGAATGAAAGGACGGAAAAAGATTTACCATGCAAACAGAAAAGAAAACAAGCTGGAGTAGCTATTCTTATATCTGATAAAATAGACTTTAAACTAAAAACTATAAAAAGAGTTAATGAGGGTCACTACATAATGATAAAAGGATTCATCCATCAAGAAGACATAATAATCATAAATATATATGCACCCAATGTTGGGGCAGCCAGATTTATAAAACCAACTCTATTAGAGCTAAAGAAGGAAACAGACACTAATACCATAATGGCAGGGGACCTGAACACCCCACTGTCAATATTGGACAGATTGTCTAGGCAAAGAATCAGCAGAGAAACACAAGATCCAAACAACACTGTAGACCAATTGGACTTGGCAGATATCTACAGAACATTCCATACAACAACCTCAGAATATTCATTCTTCTCATCAGCACACAGATCATGCTCCAGGATAGATCACATGTTCGGTCACAAATCAAGTCTCAACAAATTCAAAAAAATTGGAATTATCAGATGTATTTTTTCAGACCACAATGGACTAAAATTAGAAATCAATAACAAATGAAATTCTGGCAACTATGCAAACACATGGAAATTAAACAGCATTCTACCTAATGACACATGGTTCCAAGAAGAAATTAAACAGGAAATCAAAAAATTTATTGAAACTAATGAAAACAATGATATATCATACTAAAACCTGTGGGATATTGCAAAAACAGTACTAAGGGAGAAATTTATCGCACTAAATGCTTACTTCAGAAGAATGGAAAGATGGCAAGTGAACAACCTAATACTTCACCT
>NW_007729391.1:80032-81199 GCF_000696425.1 Galeopterus variegatus | reverse complement strand
TAAATAAATACACAAATAAACTGGGGGGATAGGGAAGAAGACACAACAATTACAATTCCTTGAAGTTGATATGACAAGCAAACAGAGAGGAGATTATTGGGAGGGAGGCAGGAGGGAGGTTTCAGTAATGGGCCACAGTAATCAACTACATTGTATATTGACAAAATAAAGTAAAATTTTAAAAAATTTAAAATTAAAAAAATTAAAATTGAAAAAAAATACTTGTTGACTAAAGAGGAGGTCTGTTGCCTCTCAAATGTTTGATAATCAGACATTTGAATCCAAACTCAAATGGGGAAATTTTCTCCACTGACCTTCATTATGAAAGTGTAGTTGTTTATCTTTGAAAAACATTTTACCCCAAGACATAATAAAATTACATTTCAAAAAGCAACCATCATTTTGAACTTCATGAGTATCAATTGATACAACAATATTAATAAAGACAGTCCCAAAAAGTTTGATATCTAAAAATCCAAAGTTGAGAATATTTTCAACTTGAAAATACATAGAAAATATTTTCTCATATACATGGTGTTTCAAATAGTGATTAGGTCAGATGAGCTAAAGATTTCATTTTAGTTTCATTTTACAGTTTCATTCATTTTACAGTTTCATTTTAGTTTCAAAGCATTTGTAGTAAACATCTACAAATCTCATCACTATTTAACAGTTTAATTTTCTAAAAATGTATTTGGCCTTCCATCTGGTAAGTCAAGGCTCCAGAAGAGCTTACCTCCATGTGCAAACAAGGCTGGAATGAGATAGATTGAGTATAAATTCCAGTTCCATCACTCGCGGGGTGACTTTGGGCAGAAGTCATACTAAACCTCTCTGCCTCGGTTACCACACCTCTAAAATGGTGATAAAAACACTAAATTATGGGATATGATTCTTGAAGTATATTTATTAGCTTTGCTTTTTTGTATTTCCTGATATTTGACCCTGTTTCTACCTGGCCAGAGGCATCCAGATGTCTAAAGGATATTTAGGTTTGTTGAAACAGGAATACAAAGAGAAAGCATCAATGTTCAATTTTGGCACCCAGAAATCAATAGTTTAAGTGAACAGCAAAACAAGAGTCTTGAAAGCCAAGTCTAGTCAGGAAAAAAAAATGTGTTTTCTAAATTCCTAAAACATTGATTTTTTTTTTTTTTTTTTTTTTTC
>NW_007729391.1:76939-78910 GCF_000696425.1 Galeopterus variegatus | reverse complement strand
AAAACATTGATTTTAATAATTAAGGATGAAAATTGCATGGGAGGCTCACAAATGGGGCCCTCCCCTTCCTGAGCACAGCCTCCAGGTGGAACCACCTGGGAAGCCTTTTGTACATTCTAATGCCTAGGCCCCAATCCCAAATACTTGATTGGTCTCAGGTGAGGTACTCAGGCATTGGTAATTTTTAAAAGTACCATCAGGTAATTCTAATGTGTAGCTTGGTATAGAACAGCAGCTCTGAAGAGAAGCCTCCCAATTGGTTCAAAACTGCAACCTACACAGAACAGGAGGGAAAACCCAGCAGTGGCCTCCTGGTCCCCTACAGCGATATGCGTATGGTAAGCAGGGGACCTTGACCTTCCCATGTGACCCACGGGGTAATGTGGAGACAGACAGGACGGACACAAGCAGAAGACTGACGCCAGCATGGAAAGGTCACAACAAACTGGGATGCCAAGAACAGAGGCCAAGGTTAGTCCAGGGACAAACTCCGTGAGGCAGAAATGACTCAGGACCAGAGTCTTGTTCCCACTGTCACTGAGAGCACATGAGGGGAAAAGGCAAAGGGCTGAGCATTTATCTGAAAAGCAACTGAGCAACCAGAAAGAAACTCTTTAAACTTGAAGAGACAGAAACACCATTAACTGCTAAGTATCTTCACCTTACCCCCTCCCACCCACGGTCAAGGTGGAGGCTGTGAGGAAAAGAAGTAGCTTACTCATAAAAGACAAAGAAGCCCTTGTTAATTAAAATTACCCAGAACATGAAAAAAGGAAAAGGTGAAGGAACTACACCCCCTTTCAGTGTTATACTGGGGTACCATTTAACAGGCTTGCCCAAGGATTATTCAATTCTCTAGAAGATTGTCACTGCATCTGACTTTGTCATTTACCATCTCACCAGAGCACAGACACTGTGAAACTACATGTGAACTCGTAGATTTCTGTCTAATAGAAAGGATAACTCTAAACTTTGTGGTTTTATTGGCCGCAGAACATTACCAGTTTTGTCTCCAACCTAGTACTCTTTTATTCTAACGTTTTCTTTCATGATCATTCTCCGTTCCATAAACACTCTTGGTACCAGCATTAACTCTTCCTCGTTCCCTTGTTAATAAATCTTTGACATATTTTGTTCTGTGTCTCTATGAGAGTCAAGTTTTAACTTTTTGAAAATTTTCCTTTGATACTATATTTTCTTTGCAGAGCTAAGAGTGTATGTAAAGCTACCACCGCTGATAGTGATCTCAAGTGGTTATTTTACAAGATAATTCAAGTAAAGTGCTTAGCACAAAGTAATGCTCAGTAAATGTGTTACTGTTTCTAGTTGTTAGTGACTAGAGGGGATTTTACCTGGCCTCTAGCAGTGACCGTGTACTCTCCAAAAGAGGTCCACAGCAGTAATCCAGGGCAACTACTGGTCAGTGGTTATGTGGAAGGCTTTCTCACTAGGGGCCACCTGCATATATCATGAATGTAAGGAGCCCCTCCCCTCAAAATAATTCCCAAACTATCAATCTAGGTGGTGAGACGCACTTGTGTATGTATCACAATAAGTGTGTGAGCCTATGGGGACAAAAACAATCCTAACTTAGCAAAATCAAGTACACTGATCTATAAGAAGCCATTTCTGTGGTGACCAAAGGTGTACTTCTCCATACGCTATAGGAATGTTGGGGCGATATTCAAAAATACGGCTACAGGAGAAAAAGCAATACAGTAAGTTAACTATATTAGTGTGTGAACAGAGAGGAAACTAGCCAAGGGAGAACCTGAAAGGAAACTAAATCATCTACATTCTGTAGTTTATCGTCTATTACGAATAGTGTGCAACAGTTTGGATGTGTTGTCCCCCACAGAAGCTCATGTCAAAATCTGATCCCCAACTTGGCAATGTTGGAAGCAGTTTGGGTTATGGGGGCGGATCCCTCATGAATGGATTAATGTTCTCCCTGGGGGGCGGGGTAGTGAG
>NW_007729391.1:70145-76542 GCF_000696425.1 Galeopterus variegatus | reverse complement strand
ATTTCTGTGGTGACCAAAGGTGTACTTCTCCATACGCTATAGGAATGTTGGGGCGATATTCAAAAATACGGCTACAGGAGAAAAAGCAATACAGTAAGTTAACTATATTAGTGTGTGAACAGAGAGGAAACTAGCCAAGGGAGAACCTGAAAGGAAACTAAATCATCTACATTCTGTAGTTTATCGTCTATTACGAATAGTGTGCAACAGTTTGGATGTGTTGTCCCCCACAGAAGCTCATGTCAAAATCTGATCCCCAACTTGGCAATGTTGGAAGCAGTTTGGGTTATGGGGCGGATCCCTCATGAATGGATTAATGTTCTCCCTGGGGGGCGGGGTAGTGAGTGAGTTCTCGCTCTATTAGTTCTGGCGAGAGCTGGTTGTTTAAATGACCCTGGCACCTCCCCTCCCTCTCTCTCTTGCTTTCTCTCACCATGTGATGTGCTTGTACCCACCAGCTGCCTGTCGTTTTCTGCCATGAGTAGAACCAGCCTGAGGCCTGCACCAGATGCAGCTCTTCCAGAATCGTAAGCAAACCTCTGTTCTTTATAAATTACCCAATCTCAGTTTCTATTCTTGTTCCACTAGCCAAGGAAAGACTTGAAATTCTCTAGCAAAAGCTATCAGGGAGGAGATATATGGTTAATTTCTTAAATTATAAACTCCTTAGGTGTGATTTCAAGAGATTTCTTCATAAATGAAGTGCACCTGTAAAAACAATAACTTGTCCAACATTAAAAGTGGGCTTATAAGAAACTTCAAGGCTTGACTTTAATTTAGGGTGTGTGAGTTTCAGACCCATCAACACGCTGTCAAGGCCACAGCCATTTGGTAATCCTTCACACCACTGCTTTTCTTTCAAGTGTCTAGAGTTTCATTTTCCTAATATCAATAAGCAGTGCCACAACCAGCAAGACAGAGGAATAAAAGCACCTAAGAGTAACACAATGAACTGAAAAAGCCCTATTTTTTTTTTTTTTTTTAGTTTCTCACCCCATCTCTTTTCCCATTTCAAGCTGGGGGGGAATAAATCCAGCTTTATTTTGAAGTAAACACACCTAATTAGACACACACAATCTTCAAAATTTACCACACTGACATCTTTATCTTCAACCACCCTGTCTCAAGTTACATGGCAGCTGAAAGAAAAGTAATAATAAGAAAGCTCCTGAGGTTATATACCTCTTTTATAACAGACTAATTTCCACAATATAATATATACTTTCCTCTGTTTTAAAAATAGATGATTTGTTACCTTGTGATGGTACAATTAAACAAGTTTTTAAGTGCAACAGAAAATACCTAGGTTAATAAAGTCATTTTCATAAAAAGAAAAGAAAGACTTGAGAATATTGGCATTTGCATATCCTACAGAATACTGATGACTGCTTGGTCAAGAGGAGCGTCAGTTACAAATTATGTATACAGCTTGCTAACAAATTAGGGAAATGTTCCCCTTTGGTTTCTTTCCTCACTACTTGTAAAATAATATTCACACACAAATTTGCAATTCAAATTTGATGTCTTATGAGTACATTTTTCAGATCATGTTCTGAGAAGAGAGAGGGTGAGCTAAGAGTTGCATGGAAAGTATAATTTGCTGCTGGCTTTTAGCCAGAAACACTAAGCCAAATGTTTAGAGACCACGAGGCATCTAAGCAAGCCCAGTGCACATCTGGACTTCTGAATACTACACGTTGCTGTTTATTTATATGCGGTCTCCAAATAAAGGGTCAAATAGAGTAGTTCCTTAAATTAGAAATTCATGCATTTAAAAACGCATTTATTTTATCTATAGAGGACAGGGGGAAAAAGCAATTTGAGGGCCCTTTGAGGACATTTGTAACAGCAACGACAAAAAGTCCCAGTGATTTAAGTAACACTAAAAACCATATGTCTGGACCTATGTTCAGCTGTAATTTACAAATTAAGTATAAGCTTTTATTTTCATACTTGAGAAAACATGCCAAGTATTCAGTATTTATAATCATAATTAACTTGCAGAATGAGGAAGCTAATTAAAATAGAAAGAAGAAAATATTAGTCTTCGGAAAAAATGAATTTGATTATCACACAGGTAAGCAGTGAAGGAGTCATTTCTAACTCCCACAACCAATCCAATATGTCTGTATCTTAAACTTACTATAACTGTTACATATTAAAGCAGGTATGATCACTATGTGGGCAAATATATTGCTAATAAAAATCTACTCCAACATACCAGTCACTCCAGCACAGCACAGTATGATTTTTGTAGGGTATGCTGTAGTAAACCATGCAACGTAGAAGGCATGACATATTACAAGCTTTCCTTAATCAAAGTACTATGAGCAGGTAAAGTCAACCCATTACTTGAGAGCATTTGGGGGCAAACAGGTCATGCTAAAATAAGAGTCTTTGCAACAGAAAGCAACAAGCAGCCGAACAAACGATGGAGGTTAGGGAGGGAGTATGGGGGATGTTAAAAAAAACATAAAGAGAGAATTCAATATATAACCATTTTCAAGAAAATAACTTTAGTGGTTAAGTATTAAGATCCAACACTGAAGTATGAAGATTGAAAAATGAGTTGGGAAAATCTACAGATGAAATCAAGGAGGATCAGAAAGAGCAACAATTCCAAACCACTGCACTCGGTGGGTAAATGCCCGTCTCTCGTACTGCATCTGTAAATGAAAGCAGTGTACTATTTAAAAACCAAACGACTAGACCATGTACGATACGATTCTATATGTGACGGTAACTGTAAGGCCACTTTGTAGCTCCTCACTGAGAAGGTACTGTGAGTCCCTACATTATATCTTCCATCTGCTAAAGAAGGTTATGCGTCCTCATGGTGGACAGCCCCATCATGGGGACCCAGCATTGGTAGTTACCTTCTGCACTGTGTTTGGTTGTGCAAGTTGTACAACAAATCATTCACCACTTCTACCTTATCTACGCGTACGTACTACGTACTTCAGTGGTTCACTGGCACCCTAGAGCCCCTGGAGCTTTTACAAGGCTGCTTTAATATGTATGGTCAATATATACTTTTTATTAAATGGTGACTTATTTTAAGCCATTATCAGAAGGCAAGTTGAAAAATGAGAAGACTGTGACCTCTAAGCAGCAGGGCACACATATTAGCATATGCACCTGTGCTGCTGCTTTTACAGACATGAAGCATTTCCAGGCTCTCCTGCTGGTGAAACTTCAGGGAAAGTCATGCAGCCTGCACAGTGCAACAATCCGCGACAGCCTCAGAGGGGTGTCTATCCCAGGACACAAGGCTTATTCCTTTGCTCTCACCTTCTCAGAAATCTCACTTCATCACTAATAACCCTCTTGCCCACTTAACTTCGAATTTTCATCTTTACTGACTCGCATACTCAAATCTCTTTAAAACAAACAGGACCAAAAAACCCACATTCCCCTTCTAATTACTGCCCTATTCTTTTCTTCTATTCATAGTCAAGTTTTTAAAATAGATCATTCATTCATTACTCAAACTAAGGTGCTCTAGCAAAGCTCCCCAAAGGATTCCCTATTTTTGAATTCAATGAACACTTTTCAGTCCTTACCTTAATGGACCTCCCTCAAGAGTTTTTTTCTCCCTTGGTTTCTATGATACTTTTCTCTCCAGGCTTTTCTCCTACTTCACTCACTCTCTATCACCTTTGCTGGCTTCACTTTTTCAGCTTGCCTCTTAAATTTCCCTGTTCCAAAGGGGTCAATCCATGCTCCTAAGTGTCTTCTTTCAGCCACCTTCTCCCTGTATTATTTCTTCCTCCCCAGCATCAGGTATTATCTATATACTTTTTTCTACTTTTTTATTTTTTATTTATATCTTATTTTTATTTTTTATTTTCTTTATTATTTATCTTTATTATTATTTATTTATTTTTGTCTCTCTCTTTTTTTTTCTCCTTTTTTTGTCTTTTTTCGTGACCGGCAACGGATCGCAACCCTCAGTGTCACGCCCGTACCGGACCGGGACCGGCAACGGGATCGCAACCCTCGGTGTTGCGCCCGCACCTCGCTCAGCCAGTGAGCAGCTGGTCTGTATGTGGGATCTGAACCCTCGGCGGGAGCGCCGCCGCGCTCCCAAGTGGCGCACTGTAGCAGTGCGCCACCGGGCCGGCCCCTATTTTTGTCTCTTTTTAAAATAATTTTTAATCACCTATATACTTTTGAATTCTCAGTTGTTAATTTCCTGCCCAAATCTCTATTTGAGATTCAGTCCTACGTATCCAGCCCCCTTCCAAGCACATCCACCTGGATGTCCCACAAGTGTCTCACAGTCAATTGTGTCTGACATGGAAAGCATGGTCTGTACATGTTCCTCCATCTCCTCTTTTCTCTTCCCCCTGTTTTCAGCTTTTCCTGCCATATCTGTTATCTTCCTCAAAGGCACTACCGATCACTCCCCAAGTTGACCTAGTGAGAGGCACGGGCACCCTCTGTGACTCCTTTCTTTCTACCACTCCGCTAGTCAGTCTCCGTGTGCTCGTAATTTCACCTTTTTAAAATTTTCTCATTGGCTCCCTCCTCCTTTCTCCCTGCCCACTGCTGCTGTTGCCATAGTACAGAACCACATCATTTCTTAATTTGATTACTGCAAAAGTCTCCTAATCTGTTTTACTCTCCTCCAATCCATCCTCCAAACTGAGGCCAGAAATAATTTCCTAAAGTGTAAATCTCACTTGCCAAATCCCAGGTCTCTTGTAAAATTGTCAAATTAAAAATCTTTGAATGGTTCTCCTTCAAGATAAGGACCAACCCCTTGGCCCCTGCCTGTCTTTAGCCCACTTCTCACCAATGTCCTGCCTCCTGGCTATGCTCTGGCCATGCTGAATTGCTTAGCAGTTCCCAAAAGCAACATCTTTTACCTCTGTACCTTGGAATACGCTGCCTTCTCTGCCTGACAGCGCTTCTCCCAAATCTGCTCCTTTGAGACTCGGCTAAGAGGTCCTGTGCTTCTCACAGCCTTCCCAGACACCCAGCCTGGGTTTCATGCCCTTGCCATGTTCTCTAAGCAGCAGCCCCCTGTGAATACCAGACAGTACTGTGACCGTACATATTTGAGGAAATTAACTAACAGTTATGCATCTTTACACCAAGATTGTAACCAAATAGCATAATGAGCGCTCAATAACTCAATAACTGGCATTCAAAGAACGTAAAATGAACAAAGAAATTTGGCTTGAAGTTTGCATCTGGTATAATGCCTATAGCACAGAACCTCAGAATAATACATTTCTTGCTGTTCTCAAGTACTAAGAAGGGTCGAAGAATGGAATGATCTCTAGAATTATCTTAATGACAAAGTAAATGTTTAATAAAATATATATGCCTGAAGTTCATATACCTTCCAAAGATCTGACTACCCAAACTGTCAACCACGTCATTGGTTGCAGAGATTGTCTTTCTTATCTCTGTAACTCAGTAAGGTCTGATGAAGACATGATGAATGAGTGACATAAATAAAATTATAGAAACAACTATAGCCTACCCTGTTGCAGAATTAGCCTTAGCAATTCCTAATTTCTTGACTAGACCAGATTCAACTTATCTACAAATGGTCAGTCTTACTGAGGGCAGATTATCATTTCCTGGAAGTACTCAGCTCAGTGTTCATTTATTCAACAAATATCCAGTGCCTACTTTGTGCCAACTACAAGGAAAAAAAAAAAAATAGCAGGGAAACAACTCAGGTTCCAAGTCCACCCAGACATTTAATAGCTGTGTGCTGTGTGATCTGGGCAAACCAATTAAGTAAGCTCTCTGCCTATAAACATCTTCATATATAAATTGAAAGTAATATATCTATTTCACAGGGTTAGTGTGGAGGTTACATGAGATAATATATAAACCCAATATGTTACATATTAGTTATTCCTTATCCATTGTGAATAAAAAGCAATAATAAATATTTTATGTACTACTTTATTAAAACAAGCCCATGAGACAAATAAGACAGGGATTAATATTCTCACTTAGAATTTTTAAAACCAGTCCCAGGAAACCTAAGCAGTTTTCCTAAGACCACTCATGCAGTTAGTAGGTGGCAAAGTTCTTTAGCATCAGAAACAAAACTGTGGTTCTCTTGACTCGGTGACTCTTACAGATCTCAATGGTGCTTAACAATGTAAAACACCCTATGAATAGAGTGCCTACAGTTGAAAAGGCAAAAAGTCTTGTTAACATAATACTTAAGGGGTAGATGAGCAAAGTGGTTAAATTAATTATTTTCTAACTAAAGAATAACCGTTTTCTTTTTTTTCTTTTTTTTATTTTTCCTTTTTGTCTTTTTTCGTGACCGGCAACAGATCGCAACCCTCAGTGTCGCGCCCGTACCGTACCGGGACCGGCAATGGGATCGCAACCCTCGGTGTTGCGCCCGCACCTCGCTCAG
>NW_007729391.1:67224-69973 GCF_000696425.1 Galeopterus variegatus | reverse complement strand
GGCGGGAGCGCCACCACGCTCCCAAGCGGCGCACTGTAGCAGTGCGCCACTGGGCCGGCCCAGAATAACCGTTTTCTGATTGGATACTATAATTCCAACTTCAAGAGACAGCGTAAAGTTTCACAGTCAGGGAAAGGTCCCCAATGTCGTAAGTTTTGTTTTAACAAGAAAATTCTAATATTAAAAAAACTGTTAGGCTGCCATTATAATAAACAATTCGTGATCATGATGCTGATGGTATGCTGTTATATTTCTCTCAAGGAAAAGCAAAGTAGATGTAGCCAAGGAATTTAATAAAAGTATCTGCTAAACCAAAAGCCAGGAAATGACTGTTTTTAGGCAATATGACAGGATTTAAATATACAGCAGCAGACCCTCAGGTTACAATGCCAGTTCCATCAATAAAATTAAAAGATTTTGACCTTGACACCAGTACAAGCTATAGCCATATGATCTGGAAAATTCAATTCTCTGAGCAAGAAAAATAAATCGTTAAACAACTGAGATGACAGCCACAGAACAAGAAAGTCAGAATTCATCAAAAGGAGAACAAAATCGATCCTCAAAAGAAGTATAAATTACAAAGACTAAATTTCTCACAGAAAACTCAAAGGTTTGATTCTGGCATTTCATTTTGCTGTGTATAAATATGCATGTATGTGTCGCACTCTAGGACATCTCTGGATAATTTAACACTTTTATCTAGAAAATGTCAGAAGGACATATTCAAAATAAATTGATTCTAAAGAAAGAAGGAAGTTATACCCGCCGCCATTTTCCCTCCTCCCCCCAATCTTAATTAGGCCATTCTGAAGTCTGGACACGCAGACTGCTTATGCAGACAGGGACAATTTCTACACAATCAGCAAAGCCTCAGTCCTATGTATTTTCTCTCCTGTTAGACTTTTCAAGCACTTGTTTCTACAACTATCCAAGCAATGGTAACATTTGACCCTACAACATTAGCTGTGAACAAATCATTTCTATTTGTGATGATTTTGCAGAATAGCATATGCATGCTGAATGTCCTGAAAGACAACTGGAATAAACATAGCAGCTCCCTTGACTTCAACGATAAATTGGCTTTGCAAGTGCATATCAACATTCATGATGGTAAAAACTGGCCAGGTCTTTCCTTTACCTACACAGTCAGTGCAGATTTATGTATAAATAACATTATTTACTTTTTAGAATATATATTTTTATTGATATAAGTATTTATATATAAAAATAACTAGTTTATTTTCTGAAATACAGTCCTGAACACTGTGTGAATCTAATTGTCTACATAACAAGTCAAGTTTTCCTTTTACTTTCAGTTTAAAATTAGAGAACTGTTCCCCACTGCCCCCCTGAAAAGGACTAGCTAAAGACATTTTTTAAAATCACAATTAAGGGCCGGCCCCCTGGCGCACTCGGGAGAGTGCGGCGCTGGGAGCGCAGCAATGCTCCCGCCAGGGGTTGGGATCCTATATATAGGACTGGCCGGTGCACTCACTGGCTGAGCGCGGTGCGGGCAACACCAAGCCAAGGGTTGCGATCCCCTTGCCAGTCACGAAAAAGACAAAAAAAAAAAATCACAATTAAGATTACAGAAAATCAGATATTTGAAATTTTATTAAATTCAGATGAAATACAAACTACTTAAATAGCAACGTCTACACCTAATATAGGCAACATATTTTTGTTGAGATATTGTTTTTAAAGATCATGACGATGCTGGAAATGTTCAGACAGATTCACATGTTTCCAGGTTAGGAAACTTAGATGGCGACAATAACATTTAATAAATATAATAAAGGAAATACACGAATGATACGGATTGGAGGAAAAGTGCTACATAACCACCCAAGCCTTAAACAGTTTGGGTAATGAGATGGGCATGTGTCCTAAATAGTTGGAAAGAAAGGGCTGGAACTGAGGAGAGTGGTCTGAAATACAGACAAAGATTCACTTGCTGGTAAATAAGCAATGGTTGAATCTACAGAAGAGGATGCTGTTACTTAGGAACACGATGTGAAAAAGAGAGGAAGGAAGAGAAACAAGGGTAAATCCTTGAGGGAGACCAACATTTAAACGTCATTGTTTGAACAAATGAGGTAACAGAGGTATCTTCAGAGTCATGGAAGAAGGGTTTCATGAAGGGAACAGTCAGAGAGAATATGGGAAGAGGAAAAGAATATTGTGTTCGGCATTTACGATGTCACTAGTTAAGTTAGTGAAGTCGTTTCAATGGAGCAGTAGGGGCAGAAACTAGCCTACAAAGGGTTAATGAGCGAACATGGAAATAATGCTGCAGACACTCTGTCCTGTGCTCTCAGTACTAAAATGAAGAATCCTCAGCAAACGAAGGTGATTCTGGCTCACATAATGACCCTTTCTATGTGAAGGGAACAATAGCAGCGTTTGTTCTTAAAAGGCAAGAACTTAAAATTATTGGCTTATACTGGGAAGCAGCAACCCACCTTTTTCTTTTAATCCTAGCAGTATTAAATACATTTCTGGGCAAAAATAAAAATATTTTCTGATGCCTCAAATGTCAAAAATTCATTATTTTTCTGCTGTGTAAATACCATGGATCCATGCATCAATCAGAGAATGCTATAAATCTACCTAGGATTAATAATGCTTTTAATTAAATTAAAAGATTTTTCCTTCCAAGACTTCTATTTCAGTCCTAAATATGTTTTCATCCACTCATCCTTGTCTCACAGGACAATGATCTCCATAACTTAGAGGTAGACAGCTT
>NW_007729391.1:65224-66545 GCF_000696425.1 Galeopterus variegatus | reverse complement strand
TTCATCCACTCATCCTTGTCTCACAGGACAATGATCTCCATAACTTAGAGGTAGACAGCTTTACCTTTTGGTTCCTGTTAACAGGACATCTTGGACTTAATTGCCAATATTATTGATGAATTATAACTGTAAGAGTGCTTTTCAGTGTGATGAATATTCCGTCATCTTTAATTTTTATGAGGTGCATAATATGAAGGGGGGATGGGACCATCTAGTTGCTCTTTTCCTCTCTTCCTACACCCTCTTCTGGAAAGACAATAAACAACGTAAGGTTTTTCTTTGTCTATTTAAATCTGCAGGTTCAGAGACAGTTCTTCAATGGCCAAAGAGAAATATGAACTTCCGAGAGAGCCATGTAATCATAAAAGGCAAGACGCTCACCAAGGTAAAAAATATATATATATATATATCGGGCAGCTATTACAGCAAACAAAAAAGGGAATAAAACATAACTGCATACTAATATCGAGGACTACAAAGGCAATAAACTGAAAAATATATAAATATTAAATGTTAATTTTTTTGTATAACCATAGAACATAGCAAAGCTTATAAACGCAACCTAATGCCTAATGCCTAATGGGCTGATTTAAGTTCAGAGTACAGGTTGAGCATTCCTAATCTGAAAATCTAAAATTTGAAATACTCTAAAACCTGAAACTTTTTGAGTGCAAACATAATGCTCAAAAAACAATGCTCATTGCAGCATTTCAGATTTTGGATTTTCACATTAGGGATGTTCAACCAGTATGTATTCTACAAATATTTCAAAATCCAAAAAAATCAGAAATCCAAAACATTTCTGGTCTCAAGAATTTTGGATAAAGTATACTCAATCTGCACTTGAATGTAAAAGGAAGCTGTGAATAGAGTGAGGAATTGCCCTGTGTTTTCAGTACAATTCAGATATCACAGAGAGGCCACCGCATTTGCTTCCAAGGATTCCTTTAAAAAATGTCAGAGACAAGGTGGAAGTTTTGCTGTAATAAAGTAAAAGATATACCTCCACCAGGTAAGAACTTTCTAGGTCTAATGGCTTTAAAAATAAGGCTTTAAAAAAGCTATCATTATATAATGATGATGACTGGACAATCAAGAATATGTTACATTCCCTGTACATTATACTCCATCATATAAAGAAGGAAGAAATACCTCTACTTTTAAAAGCCAGAGAAAATGTCTAGGTCTGCTTAGAATTGTCATGCCTCAAAAAGAAAGTCTTATGGTTTTATCATGCAAAATTTCAAGACTTAAAGACCACAAGAACCAAATAAATATATAAATAAAAATTAAAATTAAAAGAGATATTACTGGGCCGGCC
>NW_007729391.1:63113-64214 GCF_000696425.1 Galeopterus variegatus | reverse complement strand
GCAACACTGAGGGTTGCGATCCGTTGCCGGACACAGACAAAAGACAAAAAAAAAAAAAAGAGATATTACTTATGTCATTTATAAGACTGGCAAGGAATAAAAAGAATAAGACCATCCAATGCTAGCAAGATTGTAAGAAAACAGTGTTCTCATATATTGTTGGTGGAGTATAAGTTAATACAATATACATTGGAGCACAATTTGGCAATATATATAAAAATGCAAAATCAGCCTTCCCAGTTTCATTTCTATTAATTTATCCTATGTAAAAACCACTTTAGAATGCAAAGATATGTGTATATTGATATTCCCTGCAGTGGAAAAAATTGGAATAACCTAATAGAACACTGGTTAATTAAACTTTAACATGTTTGTACAATGGGATAGTATACAACCACTAAAAAAAAAATTGTGGTATGCATGCAGGTGTGTGTATATTAAATATAAATATAGAATTAGACCCAACTACTAACAGTAATTGTCTCTAAGGAGTGGGTTTTCTGGGGCACTTGAATTTCTGATCTGTACTTCTACTCATTAATTTTTAATAATTCACATATATTTTTAAAAACCTGAATAAATACTTCAAATATGTGATGAAATTAACATAGCTGAAAAATACATATTTGCATGCACTGTAGACAAAGGCTTTTGTTTGTGTTGAAGGATCAAAGATACTTAGAATTTTAGTAATAGCTTACTGCGACAGCTATCTATAGTCTACTGTTGTTATGACAGAAGAGATTAAAGAGCACACATAATTGCCTCTTGGGAATAGAGTGGGAAAATTAGTCCAACAAATGTTTAAAGTATTACTAGAATTAGGATGCTATCCATCTTTTTTTTTTTTTTTGCAGGGGGGTAGGTGGCAAGGTAGGAATTTATAATGTTTAAATGCCTCTGTGCTTTCCAGGTGCTAAGAGCATTGACTCTGAAGTCAGAGCCACCTAAGTTGGGAGCCAGTTCTGCCAGTGACTACCAATGTGACCCTGGGCAGGCTCCATCACTTTCCTACGCCTCAGTTTTATCTCCTATATTACAGATAATAATAGTACTTACCCCACCGAATTGTAAAGATTTAAAATATAATATATGCAAGAC
>NW_007729391.1:60342-61995 GCF_000696425.1 Galeopterus variegatus | reverse complement strand
GTACGGGGGCGACACTGAGGGTTGCGATCTGTTGCCAGACACGGAAAAAGACAAAAAAAGACAAAAAAAAAAAAAAAAGAATGTCCAATGCTAGTACAGGAGCCAAAATAAATCAACAAACTAACTGTGATACGAGACAATGAGATTAGTGCTAGAAGAATTACCAAACTCCATGGGAGCCTGACGGAGAGCTTGTATGTGTTCCTGCAAGGACAGGCAGAAAACAACGTAGCTAAGTGGGAATGCTTTTCAGGTATGAGTACAAACAAGATGGTCACAAATGAAGATTTATTCATCTAGCAAGTCTGAAGTAATGAAACTATGTTTTAATAATCTGCATGTACAAATTTTATACTGCCTATCGAGAGCCTATTTTGTGAAAAATATTATGGATAAGGGAACACAATAATATTTCTGACATCTCCTAAGCTTTACCATCCAGTTGGGGAGCAAATCATACCTAGAGTAATGTGAATTTCCCAAGGATGACTGCTGTGTCTTTCTTCTCTTTGTATTCCCATTCTCTGACACAATGCCTGGACCATCACTGGCAAAAATAAATGCCTGGCAAGTGAGTGAATTAATAAATGACTATAATACAAGGCAGAATATTATATGTGCCACCAAAAATGAGTATGGGAGTCTAGGAGAGGGACACAGGGTACTCAAGGAAGGTGAACGTATGAACTATTTTTGTCACCTGGCATTCACTCCTCATATTCCTCCAGCAGTCAACCTTTCCTCATTGCCTCTCTCTGTGTTCCCGTGGAACTTACTCCCAGGGTGATGAACATGTGACCTAAGCCAACCAAATCAAAATACTGCACTCCCCTGATCACAGCAATTACTTCAAGAATGCATACCTTACCCAAACCATGCCAAGGAAGATACAATCACAGCTAATCTTGGGAATTATGCTTAAGCAACCAAAAAGGCTAAGTTCTTTTTCCTGCTGAATTTGGAGCTGAGAGGATGAAAACCTAGAACTTCTGACCATTGTCTTGCCGCCGCAAGAAGAGAGGCTGTCTGAGAATTAAAGCAACTCATGGAAGGCGAACCCAACAATGGAGAAAGACTAGATCCTAATGACATCATATGATTTAGCAATGCTAAAGGGAGGCATTTTTCAGTTTGTCGCCAACAAATTCCTTTTTGCTTCACTAAATTTAGGCTGGGTTTTCTGTCATGTGAAACTATACAAGTTTTCACGCAAAGATGGAAGTAGAATTCATCACTGAAGAAAGTGGTAGGTTTTTAACAGAGGGGATTCCAGGTGGAAAGAATTGCATAAACAATAGGTAAAGTAAAAAAAAACAGAGGGCTACTCTGTTATAATGGTAAAAACATAGATAGCTCAAATTTAAATTTAGATTAACTCTGAATAGGATGGTTTTTAGTTAGCTAAATAGATTGGGTATAGCTCATACTTCACCAAAAGAAGTAGCTGCTACCCAGCTCAAGCAAACTACTGCCATGTGGGAACTGACCCAGTGTGCCCACAACTCCCAGTTTTTCAACAAAAAGGTAAATTCGGACATTAAAAGTATTTGGCGGGCCGGCCGGTGGCGCACTGCTACAGTGCACCACTTGGGAGCCCGGCAGCGCTCCCGCCGAGGGTTCGGATCCCACATACAGACCGGTTCCCGCTCACTG
>NW_007729391.1:57584-59763 GCF_000696425.1 Galeopterus variegatus | reverse complement strand
GACACTGAGGGTTGCGATCCATTACCGGACACGAAAAAAGACAAAAAGAAAAAAAAAAAAAAAGTATTTGGCAATAGTTATGGTAAAAAAAAAAAAAAATTGACAGTAACGTGCAGACCAAATAAGTCTGTGAGTCAGGATATGGCACTTAGGTTTGTGACTTAGAGGCTACTTAAATGGCCAAGGAAATAAATTCAAATCCATACAAACGGTATGTGGACCCAAGTTAAGGTTTCCTAAACAACGAAAAATAAGTATGTGGGTCTTGTAAGGAACACTGTATGACAAAAGAAAGAAAGGGAAGTGCACATGTACAGAAACAGTGATGAAGGGAACAGCTGTGGTACTGACTCCCAGCACAGGATGGTTCCAGAGCGGATGAAAGAGTCTGTGCTCTCAAGTTAAGCTGCGCAGGTGGCTACCAAGGCTCCCTTACTTTGTAGACAAGTGTTCTCATCTATAAAATACTGCTACTAATAGGGCCTACTTCATAGGGTTGCTGGAAGAGTAGATGGCTCGATACTTATTTCTGTTGAAGACAAGTCTAAGGTGGCTCTCAAGATTCCTGCCCCCTGGTATACACACTCTGTTTAATAAATGGGCACTGTTTTAAGCCACTATGATTGTAGTAATTTCTTATGCAGCAACAGAAAACCAGTACACTTATAAAGCACTTACAACACAGCCTGACACATAGGCAGTCCTCAATAAATATTAGTGATTATTACAGTAATCAATTAAACTGTACGTTCTGATACATGTAAAAAAGGATTCTGATTACAAACAGTTTGCCCATATATGTGCTGGCACAGAAGATACACAGGCATATAAGATGCATCCCAATGATACAAAGAACTAGGGCAGACAAGTTATAAAAATATTTTTTATAATGCATTTATTGAGAGTGATTTTAAAGTGATTTTGCAGAAAAAGATAAAGTGATTTTGTAGAAGGACACTAATTATTATGTCCCTATACTATAGACTGAAATCCAGCTGGAAATAAGTTTAGGATATACAATGACAGTTTACTAACCAAAAATAAAACAGATGATCACAAAGTTATTTTTAATGCATATTGGATCAACAAATACTTTGCAGGGAACAAAGCGTAACAGTTTTACTGATAAATCACATTATGTGTGTGACAGTATTGAATAATGGTACTATATCTCGGATGCTAGCAACTAAAAAAACAAGCTAATCATATTAAATATATTTGAACAATAAATTTGAAGAAATCCCTATGGAGGTAGCCACAGTACATGTAGAAATATATTTCAGTTAAAAAAGAACAAACAAAAAAACTAGTTCAAAGCACACAGCAAAATAATAAATTTGAAAAAACAACAACATATGTAATGTTCACATATGCCATAAAAGTACATATTTCTCTGAATATTAATAAATGACTGGCAACAGAAGACAATTGAAAATATGATAAAAACAGACTTCAATGAATACATAAACAGAAAAAAATGGCAAGAAAAAAGTTTCATAAAGCTTTTTATCTTCACCCTCAAAGCCAAGTAAATCACAGCCCAAAGCCATTAAATGCCCAATCATCAGTATTGCTAGAGTTGGAAGCAATCTCTTCATCCCAAGCAATCACCATATTAGTCACATGATCACCATTATCTTGAAAATCCACTTTGCCGTCCGTTCACTGTAGAAATGTGACATTAAGTTTGAACTTAATGTTCTGTCAATGCCTCTCTTGCTTTTGGGCCATAGGCTACAAATTAATAAACCTGTCCCTGAAGAGGAATAGCCCTGTGATAAATCTCTATGGGTTGTGGTGGTTGATTGGTTGGTTGGCTGGTTGGTTAATTGCTTGGTTTTTAAAAACTACCAATGAGATGTGAAACTCTCATCTTTGTTGAAAATGATTATATGCCTGGGCTGCATCATTAAGAGCAGCCCTGCTGCAGCGCACCCAGAACTATTAACGTATACCTGCTTGCTCTTGTATCCCCATAATAGGCATGGAAGATGAGGGCAAAATTTGATAAGATTATTTGGGTTAAGGAACATATGTAACTTTACTTTTCCTGAGGATGTTTCATGCTTATTAAGAAGGTGTCCTAAATCTTTCATAACAATTGCTGAATCCAAAAGTGTTCAGAGCTCACATTTAGAGGAGCACAGACTTCATTTAGTGAACAATGATTAAAGATTCT
>NW_007729391.1:38222-56816 GCF_000696425.1 Galeopterus variegatus | reverse complement strand
GTTCAGAGCTCACATTTAGAGGAGCACAGACTTCATTTAGTGAACAATGATTAAAGATTCTGTTTCACATTTGATTCTAAAATCTTACAAGATACAAAATTGCCTCAAGAAAAATGTTGAATTCAAATAACAATTTAATAGAATTACAGAAAACCTCATTTCAGCACAAGACTCAGCATAAAAGCTTCCCTGTTATCTTCAACATAACACAAATCATCCTTTTAACATAAAATATTAGGGGTCATGGTAATTTCACAGCTTTATTACATTAGAAAAAAATGTTAATGGTCAAGTCAGACAGTTTCCATTTTATAATATGCAGATAAGGAATACTTTCTCATAAATATGTTTAAAAAATGAATATTAAAGAGGGACCATAAAGGAAATAAATCTATTTGAGGAAGATAATTTGAAATTAACATATAGTCTTCCATAGTCATGTTTAAAAGAAAAATTCTTACTGAAGTTGGACTTTTCATTAATTACCACAGAATTCTTAATTAGAAAATCTAATATGAAAGAATCAAAAATACTTTAAAATTCCTTTCTTTAAAAAGTACACAAAGTTAGCTTGTCCTATGATTTTCAACTATTATCTTGTCTTAATAAATGAGTATGAAATTTAACACCCAACTCTCCTCTTTAATATGCTCCTGATATCGAATGGTAGCACTCATCCATGACAAAGCCAAATTACTAAAGTTCCCATTACCTTCAANTATCGAATGGTAGCACTCATCCATGACAAAGCCAAATTACTAAAGTTCCCATTACCTTCAAACCTGTAAAGAGCTAGAGCTGATAGGTGAGCCAGGTCCTCACACCACCCATTTGCTGAACCTTCTCAGTAGCCTGCAAAGTATATTTCTGCTCCTGCCTCCATTACAAGTCACAATGAAGGCTCACACAAATCTCCCAGTTGAGTATAAAATATTAGACAGAATGTACCTTCAAACTTTACTTGAACTGTGCCAATATTTTCCTTTAAATTAAAAAACAGAACATTAAAAATGGGACAGATACAATTTTCCTATTTTAATGCTTATGAATAAAACTATGTTCCATATCCTATAACTATAATACTTTAACACAATGAAACCACTAACAAATATGGCTTTTCAATAGATAATTACTTTAGTTAGTGCCTTAGTATAATACTTAAGAGATCGTACAACATGCATAAAAATAAACCTACATCTCCAATTTCCTAAGGTATAAGTATTCCCAAATTTAAATTTATTCACCAGTTTTAAGGTGTAATATTGTAAAAGTATGCTCTACAAAGGATTAACTGAAGCAAACTTTTGCTCAGATAAGACCATTTTGACCTCCCTTCTTCCTCATTCCAGACATTTTTTTTTCCTTTTTGTCTTTTTTACTGACCGGCAACGGGATCGCAACCCTCGGTGTTGCGCCTGCACCGCGCTCAACCAGTGAGCGGGAACTGGTCTCCACATGGGATCCGAACCCTCGGCGGGAGCGCCGCCACGCTCCCAAGCGGCGCACTCTCCAGTGCACCACTGGGCCGGCCCCGGACATTTTCATTACAGAACACAATCACAAGTTTGCTAAGTCCCAAATCACTGTGACTTTGTGAAATATTTCAAAACACACTGGTTGATTTTCAGGACAATCACCTAACACACCAATTCAGATAGAAATGACTTCCAGTTTCAAATACAGGATATTTTTCTGAGAATGAAAAAGAATAACTCAAATTTCATTAGGAGCAATACATTCTGAGAAACAACTTATCATTTTGGTAAGAATGCCAAAAACCTAATCAGTAAACTTCTGCTCTGGAGTAAAAAAAATAAAAGTTTTCATACTTTTAGTCCACCTGAAAAACAAAAATAGCACTAGAGGATTTCTAATTGCTGAATTCAGGACTGAACTTATTTCCCCTTAACGTCTTTGTAATTTTATACATTGGCCAGCCATCCCCTTTTTAAAATTCTCCTCTTTCATAAACCCCAACTGTCTGATCTCAGGCTACTCTTTCTCTTCATGTCTTTATAAAGATTCTTCTCAGGTTACTTGGAAAAACAAAGCATAAAACACAAAATAAACAAACAAAAACCTGTAGCAAAATTTCCCATTTGAAAAACACTGCTATCATGAATTGGGGGATTCCCATCAGGAAGAGAAAGTGGCTGGTGAAGCGCTTAAACAGGGAAGTGAGGGTCACTGAAACAGTCCCAGGCATAAATGTCAAAAAAAAANTTCATACTTTTAGTCCACCTGAAAAACGAAAATAGCACTAGAGGATTTCTAATTGCTGAATTCAGGGCTGAACTTATTTCCCCTTAAGGTCTTTGTAATTTTATACATTGGCCAGCCATCCCCTTTTTAAAATTCTCCTCTTTCATAAACCCCAACTGTCTGATCTCAGGCTACTCTTTCTCTTCATGTCTTTATAAAGATTCTTCTCAGGTTACTTGGAAAAACAAAGCATCAAACGCAAAATAAACAAACAAAAACCTGTAGCAAAATTTCCCATTTGAAAAACACTGCTATCATGAATTGGGGGATTCCCATCAGGAAGAGAAAGTGGCTGGTGAAGCGCTTAAACAGGGAAGTGAGGGTCACTGAAACAGTCCCAGGCATAAATGTCAAAAAAAAAAAAAAAGAAATCTTAAGTCAACTGCTCCTAACCAAAAACAGTCACATCCATTAAGCATAAACCAACAGGAAAATTCTCCTTAGACTGCTTTCTCCTTTGGCAGCCAGAGTCACAACAGTCCAATTCTTGATTCTAGGTTTCCCACTGGCCTATTTGGAACAGTGGCTGTTAAATTCCAGGAACTCAGCGCTGCCTCTTCCACCTAGAATATCTGCCATTAAAGGCCCAAATCAAGTGATTTCCCCACCCTAAATCTCCATCTCAAGACTGCTGTCACCATAATCAAGGTCTGCGGGAGAATATGCTGAGCACCTACTATGTACGGAGTGTGGCAAGCAAAACTTAAAAAAGAAGCCTGCACAATCTTGCTTTCAAGAAACCTTCAATATAATTATATCTAAGTTATTTTTATATAGCAAAACTTAAAAAAGAAGCCTGCACAATCTTGCTTTCAAGAAACCTTCAATATAATTATATGTAAGTTATTTTTATATATATTTTTTTATTTCTTCTACCAGGGAAGAAACAAAGTCTTAATCTTCCTTCTTTTTCCACATAGTGATGTGAATAGAGTCACTGTAGATTGGTTGAGGTGAATTTATTATTAAGCTGGTTCTTTCTGACCTAAAATACCCAAATAAAGAATCCCACTGCTTTGTTTTAACCCTATTTCTCCATTTCTCCAATATATTATAGAAATAAAAAGAGCTTAGGAATAACAAGTCAAACCGACTTTTCCCCACTTCTTTACTGCCAACACATAATACCAAATATCACAGTGACATATAGGGCTGGGGAAAGAGTTTAGTCCCAGAAGAAGGCTCTCCTAACCAACTACAATAGCAATCTCTAGAAAAACCATCTACCAGACTGACAAATTCAAAACAGCAATAGCATATGATACTTCAGAGGAAGAATGGTTCTCATTTAAAATTTATGATAGCACAAAGGCACTTCAGAATTTCATGTTCAATGTACTGAATAGAAAGCAGCTGTTAGGCAAAGAACGATTAAATGACTTCAATGTGAGAGAATTAATCATATTTTCTTATGCTTGAGATTCTGCTGTCACTTAAAAATAAAGATAGGACTGTAATGTCAACATTTTAAAAAGCAACATCAAAATAAGCACCCAAAGTAGTATCTATCTGGAAAAATGTAAAATTATTTATATGCCTAAGATCTTAAAGCTTAATTACACTAAAAAGTTTTTAAGAAGCATGCATTCTATATTAATATAATTAATGGAACAAAGTTGTTTCTAGCATCATTATGTATTTTTTAATCGTTCGAAAATATTTTATGGTGGCAATTATATTGGTCTACAATCTTCTCATGTACTTTCTCTAGTGAAACAATGCATCTATCAAAGCATGTTATCATAGTATGACATGAATGGGAAAGCAGAAGTATAAAATATATGCAGACAAAAAAATAAGAGTAGGCACTTGAATTATTATACTCCTCCAGTCAAACAACAGTATTAGTGAACTGGCCAGTTTACCACAAAAGGGAATAGAGAAGCCATAAGCTCCCCTACATCAAATACATCAGAACTGAATTGCAGAGCTGCCCAAAGATGAGTGGAATGTGAATACTATCCTCATTTCCTATATTCACCAGGTAGAAAGTTTCAGAATTTTATTTTGCTTTTCATGCTCTGTGTCTACTGTGGTCAAACTAAAAACCTGCTGAAGTTACTGGGCTTTGAAATTACATTGAGAAAAGAGCGAGCTGGACCAAGGAATAGGTATTTCCCATAGAAATGCTCCAAGGGACACTAACAAGGTTTTCAAAAAGAGGAAACCACTTTGTGAGACATGGCCTTCAGGGCCAAGAGGTCTTAAGAACCAATCCAATAGCATTCTTCCTAGGAATTACAATTTAGCGAGGTAGAACCCACCCAATTCTAGAAATGTAAATGCAGTGGGTCCCAAGAATTTGGTGAAATACATTTTAAAAAGGATTGGTCCCTGCAAAAGAAAAAAAAAGGGCAGACTTAACTGACCACAAATGCACCTTGCTTTATTTAGGGAAAACCACATGTAGAAATCCAGGTTTTTAAATCAAAGCAATGAGCTTACCAAAATAAATCTTCCTCCACAAAAAGATTCATAATAGGACCCTGTTAACCTCCAAATTTTCCTAGTTCACAAAACCTGATCTATCTATTATTTATAGAAATTAAATTTACAAGCAAGATTTTCAGGAAAATTACACTAAAATGCAGCATTTAATTCTGTGTTCATCATTTTGCTATAATTAGAAGTAATCAGTAAACTGGTAGCTCCAATGAACAAGATCTGCTTTTGAAAAACCACTAATCCTTTGATTCTTCATAGAGGAACCAAAGCAAGCAGAGACAAGATCACCTGAAAAGAGAGAATGCATGAATGGACTAGAGGAAAGATTTCCAAGACATCTGCATATGAGACACTGCTACTTGTCTTTGGCAGCCACTCAGTTCGGAGGACTGGAGCTTTTTAGCTATTCCCCTTTGTAATAAACTCACCAGCTCACGATTCTAGCACCTAACTGGAGGACCAAAATAGCAGTGCCTGCTCTTATTTTTTAATCCTCATCTTTTACACTTCTACTTTCCCATTCCTGTCATAACGGGACATGTCCAAGGGAGAAAGGTTTTCTAGAAAAAAGTGGCATCTTGAAGAATGAAAAGGAATGTGCCAGGCAGAAGGGAAGGAACTGTATGAGCAAAGGTTGGAATGTGGAAAGGAATACTGAGCTTTGGGAGAAATGACAAATAACAGGCTTTCAAGAGCTTTGAAGCTTACTCAACTAATGCTGTGACTGTTATTAAATAAGTGACCTATTAAAGGATCACACTCACTGAGCGCTCTATATTATTTTGTAACTGAAAACACAAAGTTGTTTTCAAAAGAATTTTTAAATACCAAATTCATCTAAGTCTAAACATTCCTTGTCATGTAGAGAATAAACTTAAAAGATCTATTTTTAACTATGAACAGCATAGTGTCTTGCTTCCACAAAATGCCAGGGACTTTGCAACCTTCTCTTTGCTGACTCTTAGGTGGTAGGAAGTGACAAATATATAGCCAAATATATAATCAAACCTCACTGATATGAGGAAAATGTTTTCAGCAAACAAAATATCTTTGTAGTATAATCATTGCTCTAAAAAAAAAAAAAAAAAACTAGAAGCATGCCACAATCGTTAGCAAACATACATGGATATCTTCCAGGACTGGATTTTCAAAATCTGATCACATCCTTGTAATTACGTAATTATAAAACTCAGCAGTGTTGACAAAGCAGAGGCCCACTCAACTACTGCTGCTGATTATTATTCAAAGTTAAACTTCCACCAAATCAGGATGACTTATAGGTAGAAGCTCATTACCTTAAGAGCCAAAGGAACACAATGTTTTCCACCCTCCTTTCTTACACACACACACCCACACATACACCAGCCATAACCAGGCCTTGCTGACTTGTCACTGGCTTTGATGGCCTCTCCTTGCATGTTCTCATATACATGGGCTGCTTCACTAATTGGTTCAATAATACCTCAGCCTGTCAAGAATAATTCCCTATCCAGAGAATGCACCCACTCTGCTTACATTTATTTGCTACTGTCATAGTAACTATCATCAAAGAATCATCATGCTTTAGTAGCCTGAAGAAACACACTGACAATGCAACAAGGTGAAGGAGTAAAAGCATATATTGAATTCCTATAACTTACTATCACTGAACAAGGTGCTAGGGGAATGGTTACAACCCTCCAGCTACTTCCAATCTATCCAAGCTTTCAGCCGGCTCCAAGAAGAATGGGATGAAGCTGGCGGAGTTCTCAAATGCCGTATATAAAAGCTTTGATTTCACACCAACACAGTGGGGAATCAAGACATTTTCAAGCAAGAGATTAAATGAATAGATCTGGTTATTATTATTATTTTTTTAATTATCTCTAGTAGCAGTATATAAAAATGGACTGAGTTTCAGGGAATGATTGAGAGGCAAGGAGATTAGTTAGAGACCAGTTAGGTGAGAGAGAAATTGTTTTAACTAGGGCAGTGGCAAAAGAAAAAGAAAAAAAAGGCAGAGTCAAGAAATATTTCAAAAGCAGCATAAGCAGGGCATATAGAATGAGAAAGAGGGAAGAATCCGAGGCACCCCTGAGGTTTCTGGTACAGTAGAGTCACCTCTTCTTATAAAAGACTTCTGAGGCACCAAAACAACACTCCTTGCCAACTTCTGCTCTGAACCTGAAAGATCAATAACCCCTAAAAGGCTGTGAAGGAAGCAATAGGTCCCAGCATCTTCAGATGCTGCACTGGCTCTGTCAATAAAATGCTGCCACCTGGGGAGACGGGGAGGCAGGGGCGGGATGAGCTACTGTAGAGGGTGTTTTAAATCCTGGTCCTAATTCAGCTGATACTAATGAAACAGCTCTTGCACAAACAGTGTCTTGATAAATTTTTCCTATAAACATCAAAACTAAAACCAAATGTCAATTAAAACATGAAAAAGGGACCACAATCGCCAAGTCCAGTCACATGTATTTCAAATGATTTTCTTATACTTGACAAGTATTTGTTCAAAAATAATATTTTTAAATGATTTGCCTTTGCCATTAATATCAGGTATAAATGTTAAAGTCAAATAAATACCCCTAAAAGAAAAAGAGGTGCTAATAAGGCCAAAGAGGATTTTCTTCCATATTACCTATATAGTCTATTGCACTATGAAATGTTTTAATCTATAAATGCATGTATCTATAGAAACATAGGGGAAAAACACACCCAATAATGGCTTGGAAACAATACAGACCCAAGTTGAAGGACTCTTGAATAATTAATGTTTTAATATACCGTACTTTAAGATTGTAGAATCCAGATTTCAAAGGGTAGCTTAACTCCATGCAAATTCCATTTCAATTATCTTCCTTTTCACATAGAGATGTGGCAACATCATACAGAACAATTTGATATGAAAAATCCACACTACCAGCACTTATTTAGATTTGAATACACAAGGGAGGGAGGTGTGTAAGACATGATGCACCACCTGTGTAAAAATAGCACGAATCCTGATTAAATAATTTACAGCTTTGCCTATAGCGATGCTTCAGTACCAGAGAGAGAAATATTATCAAATATTCTTATTTTTCTCATTCTGGATTTTTTTTTTCCTTTTTGTCTTTTTTACTGACCAGTAACGGGATCGCAACCCTCGGTGTCGCGCCCGTACCGGGGACCGGCAACGGGATCGCAACCCTCGGTGTTGCGCCCGCACCGCGCTCAGCCAGTGAGCGGGAACTGGTCTCCACATGGGATCCGAACCCTCGGCGGGAGCGCCGCCACACTCCCAAGCGGCGCACTCTCCTGTGCACCACCGGGCTGGCCCTGGATTTTTTTCCTAAGGCCTATAATACTTCATAATTAGAGCTCTAACACGGAACTAACATAACACAGAATGCAGTAAGGTGGAATGGGAAAATCTGAAATCTGAAATCAGCATATTCTGTTTCCTACTATGTGCAAAAAAAATTCTTGCTTACAAAGGAGGATTCAGGGGTCAGCAAGTAACGGCTCACAGGCCAAATCTGGCCTGCCACCTGCTTTTGAACAGCCTGCAAGCTAAGAATGTTTTTTTTTTACATTTCTAAACAGTTGGAGGGGGGATAAAAAGAGGAATATTTGGGAATATGGGAAAATTATATGAAAATCAATGTTCAGTGTCCATAAACAAAGTTTCCTTGGTATAGTGTCATGGCTCCTTCACTTACATATTGTCCAGAGGCTTTCAGTCTACTAGTGAAGACAATATACTGAAGAAATACAGCACCAGTACCACCACAATGAGATGGGCAACAGAACTGAAATTTAAGATTAACGACTGAATATATCATGATTACTCTGTTCTTGTTTTTTCCTGAAGTATGGTATTGGCCAGAGAAGAAAAAGTATGTGAGGTAATGCATATGTTTGTGATTTAGCTCAATTTAGCCATTCTACAATGTATACATATTTCAAGATGTTACGTTGTACATGATAAATATATACAGTCTTATTTGTTAATTTAAAATAAATAATTAGTTATTTTTTTAAAAAGAAGCTGTCACAGAGACTATAACTAGTGCTCTCATCACAGGCTACAAATCGACGTGATGCATTTATAACTCACTCTGTCTCCTGGCATGCAAAGCCTAAAATATTACTATGTGAGCCTAAAATATTCTATGTCTTTTATAGAAAAAGTGCCCTGAACCCTAGAATAATTAATATACTGATTCATTGCTCCTGAAGAACTTAGAATGTTAGCAGTCAGCTATCAACTAACTTACTGAACTTCTTGAATTTCACCTTAATATTAAAAATGTCTTTTTTGGGCCGGCCCAGTGGCGCACTGGAGAGTGTGTCGCTTGGGAGCGCAGCAGCGCTCCCGCCGAGGGTTCGGATCCCATGTGGAGACCAGTTCCCGCTCACTGGCTGAGCGCGGTGTGGGCGCGACACCGAGGGTTGCGATCCCGTTACCGGTCAGTAAAAAAAGACAAAAAGGAAAAAAAAAAGATGTCTTTTTTGCCTAGTCTTCTATATTTATGGCATGTATTAATTTTTAAAGCTATTTAGCAAAGTCTCCACAAAACAGAAAAGGGATACAGTTTTCATGCATTCCTTCATTCAGTCAACAATTAAACACCTACTGCATACATAAGGTTTGCTAGGGATGCGAAATAAAGAAGATGTAATTCCTTGCTCCAAGAAGTCACACTCTAGCAGGAGACACAGTACTGTAGTAGAGATTTTTGCCACTAAAGGGAAGGTCAAAGCAATGAAAATAAGTTCTACTATCTCACAATGACATAGTGTCACTTTAAAAATACCACCTCTGAATTAATGGCAAGTTATACACTCAAATAGATAAGGCAACAAGGCTTGGCGAACACATTTATCCATCAATACTTTTAATCAAAGCATTAGCCCTTACAGAAGCAATTAACCTTAACCAACCAGGTATAAATAAAAATGCTGATTAAGAACTTACTAATTATCCTTCCTAACTTCAGAAGTTAATTGGCATCTGGTCTTTAACTGTGATAAACACACACCAGCTCATCACAGGTTACTCGCACATAAAAGAAGTATTAACCAAATGTCTAAAAATAAAGAACATGATAAATAAATACCATCATTAATAATGCAAACAAAGACTTGTTTTGCTTTGAAAACCCAAGAGTTCTACAAACATCACTTCACTTGAAGATAGAAGAACATTTTTAAGAATAATTGTCTCTTGAATCTAGAGATTCAATCTGTTGTAATAAATTAAAAAACATATAAATCATAAATGCATCACCATTTCATTATTAGAATGCCAGGATCTGTGTGCAGTTAAGTATCTTGGCTGTTTGCCTGCTTTACTTATAACCAAAAGAGAAGTATAATCCCTATAACTAACTCTTGTAGCAGCTGCTCTGAGCAGACTAAAGAGATGTCTCATCTAGCAGTTACTGCCAAACATATAGATATATGCACCCGGGTGATTGGAGGTTAGCAATCCTGGTGTGTCTGCTTGCTGGTAGTATTAAATATTTAATGGCATATGTTTCCTTAATGGAATCCAGGCACTCCTGAACAGTCACTGGGATCACTTAGTAATGCAGTCAAAGTTATCATACTGCCATTTCACATCAACTTCGTAATTAGATAATCCATCACTTTATTAATTCAAAAGATTGCTTTCTTTACTACTTTATAGCATGTACAGTAGTGAAACCCAACTGAGCTCATCAACAAAAAGGCTCTAAAATTTGGTCCTATGTGAACTTAAAACTCCCAAGCAGCAAACGCACATACTCTTGACCTTTCAAAACCACAACAGAGGTAATATTCATCCTACAAACTAGCCAACCAGCAGCAGTGAAGTAATACAGCACCAGCAGATCCACAATGAGATGGGTAATAGAATTGAAAATTTAAGATTAAAAACTGAATATATCATGATCAACTCTGTTCTTGCTTTTTACAGAAGTATACTGTTGTCCAGAGGGGAAAAAAAGGACACAAGAAAGGGTTAGTCATTTTTTCTCCATGCTGATTTATACACTTTACTAGAATTATGAAGTTATGGCAGCATATCACATGTATTATTCATTAACACTCTAAGTCTGAAGACACATACCAGCCAAATGCAAGTATGTACTCTTGAATGTAATATCATTATTATTTTCTTTTGCTTATTTTGAGCATGCCTCAAAATATTAAATCACTATTTATTTTCAGATTATGAATTAGCAAGATTCATGTTTCATCACATTCTCCACTGTTTCTCCAATTAAAAAAAGAAAGAATTCTCCCCCAATAAAAAAAGAATTTTCTCAGAATGAAATTGAATGTAAAATTTAAGTATCATAGTACAAAAATACCTAAAATCCTTACCTTCAAATCTATACAACCACAGTATTGCAAAACCAGCTGCAGCTAATAGCACTAAAAATTAGATTTTGGAAAGGCAAGATCTGGAGGTCACATATGTGCCCTAAAGAATAAAAATAAAATACTACCAGAAGAATTATTACTTTGTTTGAAAAGAAAACGGGAGGAAACATCTTCTCAAACAGATGTGAAATTTCTAATAAAAAAATTCTGTGGCAGTTGCACATTATAAAGTTAAACAGTAATTTGCAGAGCTCTGGAAACACTAACAATGATAAATGTTTTGTGGTTAGGAAGGTCACTTTTATTCTTGTTGCTTCCAGTTTAATGTCTGTTTTTGAAACGTTCTATGCAACTAGTCTATTCTCTATTTTATTGCTCAGATCTTATCACATTTCTAATCAGTCTGTCAAATGCATTTTTCGAAAAAGTTCTACGTCCAGAAAAAACAGTCAAGTATGTTCTTCTAGTACCCTATACAATAAACCCAACAAAATCTTTTCTGTGCATAGAAAATAATCTCAAACCCAGTTCTACTCAAATCGTTTAGGCTATTAATAACCACTGCCAATAATCATTAACATATGTCCCTTGGGATGGAATAGGGAAATACTATACATTCCATATCATTTCAATGAATTAATACATGACAACTAAAGCGCTCATAATTTAATTTCATCCCGTTAAGATGCATGTGTGAGAAAGATTTCATTCATCATAGGAAGCCTACTTTTACACTTCCTATGTGAAAACCCAAGAAGCTACTGTGAAGTCATGGAGTTGCTATGAATGCAGGCAATAGTAAATGATTTCTGTCCACAAGAGCTCTGAGCTAAACCCAAGCCAGTTGCTAGGGGAAAGACACTATTTCCTGTTTGCAAAAACCTACTTTTACACTTCCTATGTGAAAACCCAAGAAGCTACTCTGAAGTCATGGAGTTGCTATGAATGCAGGCAATAGTAAATGATTTCTGTCCACAGAGCTCTGAGCTAAACCCAAGCCAGTTGCTAGGGGAAAGACACTATTTCCTGTTTGCAAAATTTCTTCTCAACAATACAGGTAATTCTCAGCATCTTGAGAGACACCAGCACTGGTTACAAATGTAAGCAACCATCTGTGACTCTGGTTGGCTATATGGCAGCACAAGGAAACAAAAAAACCCTGAAATTTTATACTGGCATACAAATAAAGGTGAGAAGTGGAGGCAACGGTAGGAGAAATTAATAATACGTGTCCGACATTCTACTAAGCACCTTATAGGTAATCCTCGCTTTTATCTAGGAAGTAGATCATATCAGTATTCCCACTTACAGATGAGGACATAGAGACTGAGAGAAGTTCATCTACTTGTCTGGAGAAAGCGACTTAACCAACATACTATTTGGCCTCCAATTTAAATTGTCCTCTTTCTAACTGCAATTTTCTGACCAATTAAAGTTGATATTTCTGATCAGTAGTAAACACATTTTCTACATTTGCAGCAACTGTTTAAGACCCAATCAGCAGACAGAATGTAGTAGTTGTCATGCCAAAATAAATCCATTTCAAAACCAAACCGGGTATTTTGAAGATGAAAGTGGAAGCAACTAAAGCGTGGGGTGGGAAGGAGCAAAGGCTGGCAGAGATGGAGACATTCATTTTCTCTTCTCTAAACAATGGGGAAAAAGAGCCAGCAGAATAAACCGGGCCCTTATTTTTCACAAGCATATAAATAATCACATCTGCTGTGCCCTCACTCACAAACATCTCCAGTGCACATCCATGCTTTGGCCACCTTCATTGCTGTCAGCACCATTCACCACCTTCCATTCCTCACACCTTATACTTCTATTTCCATTCAGCCACACACCTCCAAGCGACATACGATCTCAGTTTTAAAAAACAAAACAAAACAACTACTACGCAAAGAAAGCTGCAAGTAACTAGCTCCACCTTCCCCATCTGCCAGATCCTCCCTGGCCAGCCCCTCCTCTACAGAAATTCTGGAGGCACCACTAACCTCCTTCATTTCCTGTTACCACCTGGTGCAAAACGTTTTAAACACCAAGCTTTTATTCAAACCCTCATAGTAATTACTAAATAAAGCTGAAACGTGTATTCCACAGGTAACCCTTTTCAAACCTTCTCCAGCTCAGGGGGTTTGAGGAGTCAGTACCCCTTCACTCCGCACCAGCATTTCTGGACAATTGTGTGTACTAACTTTCCCAAAGCCATCCTCTCTTCTGACGCTCATGTCAATTTCTACTTCCAATGTGAGATCCTCCTTGACACACACCCCTAGAAAAATTGCTCCTTCTTACATCTCATGTTACTTAATTTTTACAGCCAGGCACCAAATTTGTAAGTGGACAGGATATATTTATACAGCAGACTCCTACAATCTAAACCCCAATTGCTGTTTGTGTATGTGTTCACGTGGGGGTGGGGAACAGGAGACTAATACTGGTGCTAAGAGGTGGGTAAAAAGGAGGAACACTTGGGAATACAATGTAGAAAATGGCAACATGTAATGTCTTTGGAATAACACGGGAAGTTTTTCAAGTAAAACCCAGACTTAAGCAGCAGAAGCAAATTTGGCACTAATCTGGTCCAACAGGAGAGACACACTATTTCTCCACCAGAAACTCTAGAGTGTTCAAAATATAAACTGCCATTATAAGATACATGAGATTTAAATTATTTAAAAAGAAATGAGAAATAAGGTAGTAATTCACATTTTACGTTTAGCAATGGAAAGTATTTTAAAATATTTTCCATGAATATTAATAACAACAGTAATTAGAACTTGAACATCTTCCAACAATAGAAATAATCATCAGTGGACAGCCACACTAAGAATGAAGTAACAGTCAGCAGAAGGTATGTTTATTTTTCAGTAGGTGTTAGTTTTTACAGTGTTTAACATCAAGAGAGGCTATGTGCATTATACACATGGTACTACTATAGGTTATAATTTTCAGAAGCATATGAAATGAACATATGAGAAACTTCTCAAATGCATTACAAGTAACCACTATATTTTGAAGTAAATTTTAAATTGTACACAAACCAGAATATAATGTTAAGATCATATTAGCAGACAATCATAAAAACATACCTAAAAGAATAAAAATACATTTGGGAAAAACTAGGATAAACCTCTAGCAATCAAACTAATCACATTTAAATTCTTAGAAAATAGGTGATTAAAAAACGTATCTTAAAATATTCAAGGGATAATTATGTTATTAAATGTTTGCTTACGAGGGCCAGCCCGTGGCTCACTCGGGAGAGTGCGGTGCTGATAACACCAAGGCCATGGGTTCGGATCCCATATAGGGATGGCCGGTTTGCTCACTGGCTGAGCGTGGTGCTGACAACACCAAGCCAAGGGCTGAGATCCCCTTACTGGTCATCTTTTTTAAATAAATAAATGTATGCTTATGAATTACAAAAGTTCCAACAATAGAAATAATCATCAGTGGACAGCCACACTAAGAATGAAGTAACAGTCAGCAGAAGGTATGTTTATTTTTCAGTAGGCGTTAGTTTTTACAGTGTTTAACATCAAGAGAGGCTATGTGCATTATACACATGGTACTACTATAGGTTATAATTTTCAGAAGCATATGAAATGAACATATGAGAAACTTCTCAAATGCATTACAAGTAACCACTATATTTTGAAGTAAATTTTAAATTGTACACAAACCAGAATATAATGTTAAGATCATATTAGCAGACAATCATAAAAACATACCTAAAAGAATAAAAATACATTTGGGAAAAACTAGGATAAACCTCTAGCAATCAAACTAATCACATTTAAATTCTTAGAAAATAGGTGATTAAAAAACGTATCTTAAAATATTCAAGGGATAATTATGTTATTAAATGTTTGCTTACGAGGGCCAGCCCGTGGCTCACTCGGGAGAGTGCGGTGCTGATAACACCAAGGCCATGGGTTCGGATCCCATATAGGGATGGCCGGTTTGCTCACTGGCTGAGCGTGGTGCTGACAACACCAAGCCAAGGGCTGAGATCCCCTTACTGGTCATCTTTTTTAAATAAATAAATGTATGCTTATGAATTACAAAATAAATGGCAAAATCACTTCCAAATGTAAAATTTTACTTGATATTCAAATGTGATCAATATTAAAGAAACCCAAACACACAATATGAGAGAGCAGGGATAGTAGATCCACAGCACTGAGGGGAGTGCACCTGCCCCGTCGAATGTATCCCAGGGTAGATAACAAGACTCAAGCACTGCGCTCTTCCTCCCCCAGCCAAGACAAACCTGCAGAATTATTTTCAAAAAGGACACTTCAGGTAGCTATTACCAACAGGCCACAAATGAAATATTACATTAAACCTGCTTTCTATCCATAATCTGACATTTTAATAACCTGAAACATTTAAACAGATTTTTAGGTAGTTATTTTTAAATCAGAAATGGTTATGCTTTCATATACCTTAGAATTCACTTAATCACAGATGAATTCCAATGAATTTTTCACTTCACAGATAGACTCTATCCTAAAACTACCACCACAAAACTCAGTGAATGCAATAGCAAACCTAAATCCCTTATTGAGAAGTAATCAGATATGCTGTTTTCTTTTGAGAAAAGAAAGCATACTCTTTCTTCCAAGACTATGCTTTGAGAGTTGACAATGAACATACTCAGGCCATAGTAAGAACACTGATAGACCAGAAAAAGTAATACCCTTTCCAATATACACAATACATTCGTTCTCTACTCATTAAGGTAGGGGAGTGAAATAAGGCATTAAGAGTCGTGGGATTTCCCATCAAGGTTCTAGACTTTTTTGCAACCAGCAATAAAATAAAGAATAAAGGATTAGTTTACAGCATTACTAAAGATACAAAACTTAACACTTACTTTTGCAAAGGCTTCAAAAATATCAAAGGAAGATGGTAGCTGAGAAGTATCCTGTATTTCTTCTCGCATGAAATGTTGAAATGTCATGGCAAGTTGCCTGAGGCCTTCTTTCTTATCTTCAGTCAGTTTGTTAATATCTTTTTTAAAGAGAAAATAAATAGCACAATCACAAAGTGAACTTTTATTGGATAATTTTCAGCTCTTCAGTGCTGGCTATTAAACCAGATATTTCCTGCCTTTCACTCCATTCTGACAGAGAACAAATACATCTTTTTATTTTTTGACAACTACAGTTATAGTACATACATTATCAATTAAATTCTGCCATCTTTTATTTTTTGACAACTACCATCGTAATACATACATTATCAAATTAAATTAAACTTTATCTACAATGTAAGACATCAAACACCTATCAAAAAAATAAATGCACATACAGATAAAAAAGTATTAAAACCAAAATCTGTATGGTTGCACGTTACTAGATTTTCACATCATTCTGTACCTACATTCAAACCATCATAAATTCTTATTAAGCCAGTGAATTTTAGCAGACTTGTCCATGAAATAATTTGATGACTAACTCATAAGCAGCATCCTCTCAAAGGCAAAAAAAGAGAAAATAAGAACGAAAAAGTTCAGATATAGTTCAAATAGGTGAAATTTTTCATACGGAAAAGACATCATGAAGAAAACATGAGTCAACCAAAAAAATCTCAGCTTCACGTTATGTCCAGGTTAAATAAACAAGATATGGTGCTATTCAGCCCAAACAGAAGGAGATAGTTCCAAAGCCAATATTACCCCCCTTAACAATCAGTTTAAATTATACCACAAATGGGGTATTAAGGCTAAGAGTGAATTAAGAATATTGAGAGCATTTCACTTAAGGCGGTGTGTATGACACTGCTGTTTGTGCAGGGCTAATGTTAATAGTAAAACTCACTCTAAGAGATGTTAATTGCCTAGCAGTGATATAACAAGAAAAAAGTGACAAATTAGTCTCTATTAAAACTTGAGGGCCGGCCTGGTGGCGCACTGGAGAGTGCGCCGCTTGGGAGCGCGGCGGCGCTCCCACCGAGGGTTCGGATCCCATGTGGAGACCGGTTCCCGCTCACTGGCTGAGCGCGGTGTGGGTGCAACACTGAGGGTTGAGATCCCGTTGCCGGTCCCGGTACGGGCGCGACACTGAGGGTTGCAATCCCGTTACCGGTCAGTAAAAAAGACAAAAAAGGGAAAAAAAAAAAAAAAAAAAGAACACTTGAAAAGATACATCAAGTTGAACTACAGCATAACTCTGTTGTTCATGTCAGGTCTACATATTTCCTTTAAATTATTTGTTCAACAGAATAATTAATCCAATGATTTCTTGAATAATATTTTACTACCACTGGTACTTAGGACCCCATAACCATAAATCTGTATTAGATCACCTTATTTGTCTCCATCCAGAAATATTAAACTGTGTAGCAAATTTACTCTAGGAGCTCTGGCTAGTTTGCGGTCGAAGTCATTTTTTACCTCAATAAAGAGAATCTGTGCCAATACAAAAGCAAAACAAGCCCTAGATCTGACTAACAGTCAAATCTGGAAAGGCTTCCAGTCACCCCAAGTAGCTGGTAGTTAGGAGAATAGCCTCAAATACTCTCCTGGAGTCTAAGTCATCCATACCTTCTACTTAAACATCAACAGGACCAGTGACCATAAAAGCTCCCTGGAACCTGTCTATTCACTACACATCACTCTCCCCTGAAATCAGAAAGAAACCAAGAAAGGAAACCAAGAGAGGGAAGAAGGGAAAGAAAGAGGGAGAAACAGGAGAAAAATTATTTTGTCAGCTGGACTGCCTACCCTGGGCATCTTTACAGCCCTTTACAAAGTCCTATATGGCCAAAGCTAACCTATAATAGATTAAATAAACTAATGCATCCATTGTATATAAAAACGAAAAGTTTTATTAGGTTTCTCTCACATAATAGGAGCTTTTTTTAAAGATGCTGATAGACAATCACTTACTTGACTCCAGATCATAAAATGAGTAAAGTTTCTCCGATTCTGAGGGCATTTCTTCCATCTATGAAGGAAAGGGGGGAAACACAACAACAGTTTCAAGTGCTCCAATACACATACGAGTATGCTTGAGGACCTTTAGATATTTAAAAGTCTATTAAAAAGACCATTTTCTATACTTTCTTTCCCTTCATCACTTTCTTATTAGAGTTGAATTACTTTATCAGTTACAACTTTTAAATAAAATCTAACTTGCAACTTCACCCATCAGTTTAATCTGTAAATGCAAAACGCTTTTACAAGAAGTTTTCATATTTTTACATTCTTAAAGCTCTCTGTAAAATTTTGGACTAACTACAAAAGTCAATAAACTACAGGGAAGGACAGAGCTGTAGTCTGCAATAATTTTGAGAAAGATATTCATGATAAAATTCTAGCAAAAAATCAGGACAGCTTCAGCAGAGCAGGATTTCACAGAATCTACTAACCGTTTTGGCGCTGTGAATCCTGACCATTAAAAAAAAAAAAAAAAGGGCCGGCCCGGTGGCGCACTGGATAGTGCGCCGCTTGTGAAGCGCGGCTGCGCTGCCGCCGAGGGTTCGGATCCCACATACAGACCGGCTCCCACTCACTGGCTGAGCGAGGTGCGGGAG
>NW_007729391.1:31334-37557 GCF_000696425.1 Galeopterus variegatus | reverse complement strand
CTTCTAAATTTCTGTGCTGCTATAGCAAGTACAGAAATATATGAGGGCTAACATACCCAAATATTTAAAAATCTTTTTGTTTTTAAAGGCAACATAGAAAGAGTTATTTAGCTAAAATTGCCAAATGTCCAGTTTGTCCAGGACTGTCTGGGTGTATATCTATGTCCTGGCTTTGTTATTAACTGTGCTCTTTTCACTCCAAAAAGTGTCTGGTTTGGATGATAAATTATATTGTCACCTAACCCATGATACTAGTCATGTGTTGATGCAGCTGAAGAGACCAGTGAGCCAGGTGCCAATCTAGGAATGAATGAACTAACGGGAAGGACACCATCCCCGAGCCTTGGATCAGAAATGCCATGGTTCCTTTCGCATGGAATCACTTCCATGTGGAAATAAAATTCACAGTATCTAATATTTAGCCTTGGTGAGTGGGAGATAGCTAGACCAAATGTCTTATGTGTTCACTCTGAGAGTTGGAAGTTCCATCACTGAAATCCCTGATGCTCCCACTCATTTCTATTTCACGAATTGCAAATCTGCTCTCCAACTTCTGGACCTATAAAATCCTCTCCTAGGAGAATCTCTCTCATTTCCTTTTGAAGCACAAACATGCAGCACAGACAAAAATTTCAAAAAAGCTGCAGCAACTTCAAATCTGTGACTCAGATTTGACTCAAATAAATGTAGTACACAAATACGGTCGTTATTTAGCTCTCATGTGTAGCATACCAAGGATTTTTACTGTCCCCTTTTATGTATAGGTAGTTTGGTAGTTAGATCCCAGCTCTTGAGCCTTACTTTCTTTGTCTTCAATAATATAAGGATAAGCTCTACCATTTGGATTATTGTAAAATTCAAATGAAATGTCTTTTGTTAATTGCTTAGCCACTTTCCTTTTTTTTTCTTTCCATAATTTTGGCATTTTCTGTTTCTACTTTTACAACCTTACTCCATACACATCTTTACTTTGAAGCGGCCAGAGTTGTTTAGAAGTTGGTGAAAGATGAATACTAAAAAAAGATTACAAACAGCACAGTAAGAGGATTGCCACTGTACAAGTGAGGCAATCTTGAGTAGAGCTGATGGAAGTGATGTTCCTGATGTAAACAATGTCTTCAAAATTTGGGTAACTAGGAAATAGTAGACAGACCAAACTGTCACCCAACAACTAGACATGGGCAATCTTTCTGAACAAAATGCTGGCTTGAACTTAAAAGGCAAAAAAGAAAGCATAAAGGCTTTCAAAATTCTCATCTGACAGAAAAGAAAACGATACCTTCACCAAGTGTTATTAAATCACAGGAGGAATTTATTCTAAAAATACTAATCAACATACTGGACAATGTCTTCAATAATAGTTTACAACAATAGTGTACAACTATAATGGCCTTTCCTGTAGCTACTTCTAATGTCAATACTCACTAAAAAGCGTAATATTAAAATATAACTCAGTGAAAGAAAACGTTTCTATTGTTCAGGCAGCTAGTCTTGGACTAGCAATTAGCAATTACCAACATGTGTAAGATGCCTAAAACATACAGTTTGAGCATCCCTAATCCAAAAATCCAAAATCCGAAATGCTCCAAACTCCAAAACGTTTTGAGACATGATGCAAAAAGGAGCATTTTGCATTTTATTTCAAATTAGGAATACACAACTTGTTAGGTATTCTGTAAATATTCCAAAATCCCCAAAAAATCACAAACCTGAAACACTTTAGGTCCCAAGCATTTTGAATAACCTGTGTATGGTTCCATTGTCAAATAAGCTTGAAAAACACAAAATCATGTAGAGCCTTCTTAGAGATTCAAAATATATTTAGCTTACTAAAAATTCTAAAAAGCTATGCATTAGAGAAATTTGCATGTATTATTTAACAGTTTCCCATCCTTTGGGAAGTTAGGTTGATATACACTGACTCAGATATACCTAGATGCTTTCTTTCCTTCATCTGTTCTTTGAACAGCGGTGGGTTAAGCAAACAAATTCATGCTCATGTGCCCTGACAAGAAACTAGAGTGTGGATATTTTTTATTATTGATTTTAGAGAGAACCGTAACTTTGGTGGAAAAGTTTTCATGTGGTTATAAAAGTTGAGAAACCTGATAGATGCTCTTAATAGACAGACTATGTGGGCTGGAATGAACCATTCAGTGCCAAAGGAAATCTGACAAAGCACTTTGGTTCTGTCCAAATGCCTGAGTAAATGTCCAGCCGAACAAGGACCACACCCAGCAAAATAAGGCAGATAATTCCAGGCAAAAGATCTTAGGCGCAGATTTCGATTAATGTCTGTCTCAGCTGCAAGAGATCATACATAACCCCTTTGTTAAAGACACCGGATTTGAGCAGCTCAGCCTCCTGGTAGCTTACCAGGGTGAGATGACTATGAAACATACCCCCAGATGATGAGTCAACTGATGAGTTAGGTGACATATTTTGGAATTAAACATTCAAATCTTGGAGAATTTTTGTCAAAAGTGACTTTGGGTCTTTAACATAATTAATATTGAGGTCTTATTTCTCAGCAATAATTAAAAACCAGACAAAATGTTTCTTAAGGCTATTCCTAGATCACTGCGTGAAAACATCAGACAACATACTTATCTTCCTACTTGCTTCAGAAAAAAGATGTTAATTCTTCTCACCTAAAAGCCAAATCAGATCATTTAGGTATAAACACAGAAAGCAATCATACCGCTTGAAACTCATCTGTAACACAGTACCAAATTTCAGCCTACTCTATTTCTTACCATGATATTAAAAACCACATTTTAAAATATTAATTGTTAAAATTTGTCATTCAGCTTCACCCATCACAACTTACCATAAAACTTACAAATATAAGCATACTACAGAAAAGGCTTACAAATAATTCTTTTAAGCAATTCCACCTGACTTTAAAGCAAAAGCTGACAATCACACAAAAGCATTTGGCATTATCTTCACTGTACAAACTTCCACCTTGATGTAGACCTCAATGGCTCATTAGTCTTATGGACCTGTCAGTTTCTCAAAAATCAACTTCTTGATCTACTCTTCCTATTTTCTTCCATTACTGCCAATATCGGATATAACTAGGACTTTGATCACAATATCGACTGTACTGTTTTCTATCCTCATAGTTGAAAATTAACAATGATATACAATAAGCACGAACTGACATGGAAGACAAAAGAAATAAAAATACTGCATTAAAAAGCAAAGAATGGGAGACAAATCACAATATCAACTGTACTGTTTTCTATCCTCATAGTTGAAAATTAACAATGATATACAATAAGCATGAACTGACATGGAAGACAAAAGAAATAAAAATACTGCATTAAAAAGCAAAGAATGGGAGACAAGGGTTCTAGATAGGAAAAGAGAAATGAAAACATCCATGATACAATTCCATTTGTCCGTGCATGCATGACTCAAAAAATAACTTCCATACATTCCATACAAAAATAACTTTCTATACATTTCCATAAGTTGTACAGTATTTAAAATAGTTCAAAACATAAGTTAATTATCAACACTAGTGGTTCTCAATGGGAGTAATACCAATCTTGAGGGTTGTTTGGGAAATTCATGGCAGTATTTTTGTTTGTCACAATGCTTGTAGAGCATTATGGTCACTTAATGAGCAGGAACCAGAGACACCAGACATCCCATGTAGGACAGTTGCATACTGAAGAATTATTCCAAATCTAATGTGACTTTTAAATGTCCTACCAGATATTCCATGAAGGTGACAAAACTTGTTTATAATTATCTGAGACTAGAACTAAACTTCCTTTACATTTAAAAAGTTTGTTTTTACAAAGTCCTAACAGCATTAAATTTTCTAGGCAAATCAAGGGAAGACTGTATTTTAAGGACTTTACCTAAAGTTAGTCAATATTTCATGAAATGATAACACTGGAGACAATACCACTTTTAGTATCTGAGTTACCAATACATCTTCTGTTCTGCATTTGCGCTCCCCTTCTCATAGAGAATCTAAGTACAGGTACAAGTCTATGACTATTTAACTCTGTCTTCTAGTCCAATTACACCTGAGCATTCACCCACTAAAATACGTATTATTTTATTATAACTTGTTTTAATCTTCTTTATCCTTATATTCCAGTTATGGCACTATATTGATATTTTGAAAATATGTAACTAGGTAGATGTATTACCTTTGTAATTTCATTTCAAGATAGTAGCAACAGCAATAAAAATACATCATAAAAATGTGGAGTTGGGTCTGCAAAGAGCTGAAAAGCCCAGATCTAGAACAATGCTACACAGTATATATGCCACACACATACAAAAACACATAGTTTTGAAAACACAGCCTGAGCCCCACCCAGAGATTCTGACAGTATCCCTGAGATAGGATTAGGTGTCTGAATTACTTTATTTTTATTCATTTTATTTTTATTTTAACTTATACATTGTAATTGTACATACTTATGGGATACAATCTGATAATTTGATACATATATATTGTATAATAATCTGGTAAGGTAAATGTATTAATCACCTCATGCATTTATTGTTTCTTTATGGCAAAAACATTCAAAAGCCTCTCCTCTAGCTATTATGTAATGTGCAAAACTTAACTGTTAACCATAGTTACCCTACTGTGCAACAGAACATCAGAACTTATTCCTACTATCTAACTATAATTTTGTACCCATTGACCAGCCTCTCCCTGTTTTCCCTTCCCCCCACTTTCCCTCCCCAGTCTCTGGTAACCACTGGTCTATTCTCTGCTGCTACAATATCAACTTTTTTTTTCTTAGATTCCACATATGAGTGAAGTCATATAGAATTTGTCTTTCTGTGCCTGCCTTATGTCATTTAACATAACGCCCTCCAAGTCCATCCATGTTGTCACAATTGACAGGATTTCATTCTTTTTTATGGCTGAATAGTATTCCACAGTGTATATATACCACATGTTCTCAACCATTATCTGTGATTGGATACTTAGGTTGATTCCATATCTTGGCTATTTTAAGTTGTGCTGCAATAAATATGGGAGTGCAGCTATCTTTTCAACATACAGACTTTGTTTCCTTGGGTATATAACCAGTAGTGGGATTGCTGGATCAAATGGAAGTTCTATTTTTAATTTTTCGAGGAACCTCCATACTGTTTTCCATAATGGCTGTGCTAGTTCACATGCCAACCCATACTGTGCAAGTGTTCCCTTTTCTCCACATCCTTGCCAACACTTGTTTTCTTTTGTCTTTTTGGTAATAGCCATTCTAACTGGAATGAGGTGGTATCTCATGGTTGTTTTGATTTGCATTTCCCTGATGATTACTGATGTTGAGCATTTTTTCATATGCCTGTTGGGCATTTGCATGTCTTCTTGTGAAAAACATCTACTAAGATCCTTGCCCATTTCTCAGTTGGGTTATTTGGTTTTTTGTTGTTGTTTAAGTTCCTTATATATTCTTGATATTGACCCCCATCACATGTATAGTTTGCAAATATTTTCTCCCATTCCATAGATCGTCTCTTCACTGTTAGCAGTTTCCTTTGATATGCAAAAGCTTTTCAGTTTGATGTAATCCCATTTGTCTGTTTTTGCTTTTATTGCTTCTGCTTTTGAAGTCTTACTTAAAAAATCTTTGCCCAGCCCCATGTCATGGATCACTTCCCCTATATTTTCTTCTAGTAGTTTCATACTTTCAGGTTTTACATTTAAATCTTTAATCCATTTTGAGTTGATTTTTATATATGGTGAAAGGTAGGGGTCTGGATATCCAATTTTCCCAGCACCATTTACTGAATAGACTTTCTTTTCCCCAATATGTATGAATTTTTGGCACTTTTGTCAAAGATCAGTTGACTGTAGGTGTCTGAATTTATCTCTGGGCTCTCTATTCTGTTCCATTGGTCTATGCCCATTTTAATGTCAGTAACATCCAGTTTTGGTTATTATAACTTTGTGGTACAATTTGATGCTAGGTAGTGTGATGCCTCCAACTTTGGCGTTTTTTTCGTTTGTTTGCTTTAGGATTTTTTGTGGCTGTTCAGGATCTTTTTTGATTCCACATAAATTTTTTTTTTTCTATTTCAGTGAAGAATGTCATTGGTATTATTTTTTTCGTTTGTTTGCTTTAGGATTTTTTGTGGCTGTTCAGGGTCTTTTTTGATTCCACATAAATTTTTTTTTTTCTATTTCAGTGAAGAATGTCATTGGTATTATAGCATACATTATACGAAGTTATCG
>NW_007729391.1:17513-31177 GCF_000696425.1 Galeopterus variegatus | reverse complement strand
ATACCAGTTTTCAAAAAAATGCTAACAAGATACCACAAGTGCCCCATTAGTTTAGCAAAAATGAATGAAACTAACAGTAGTTAGAAGCATCTAGCATATGGGGAGATGGTTCCAATTTGTCTGATGGGTATTTGGTAGTAAATATCAAAATTTTAATGTGCATATTGTTGGCATGGAAATAATATTCATAAAGTAATTTATCCAAAAAATTTAAATGATAAGTTAAACAATGTTCATAGTACATATATTTAAAATACTGAAAAATTAGTAATAATTTTTCCAGCTTTTCATAAAGAAAATGCTGTATTTGTCTTTCTCTTTTCACCTTTCCATTACTATCTGAATTTTCTACAAAGAGCATGTATTTTATTTATAAATAAAAACAAATATAATTATCTTTCCTATCTCTAGTAAGTGATTCAGGCAGAAGCATTTTTATATGAAAGAAAAGGAAAATTACTGTGTAATAGACACATGCTTAACTTTTTAATATTTATTCTGGAAGTCTGGTTATAACTCAAAGCATAGTTTAAATGCACTGACTTTTTATTTTTATTTCTTATTTTATTTATTTACTTATTTATTTTTGCTGGCTGGCCGGTACAGGGATTGACCCTGGACCTTGGTGTTATCAGCACCCTGCTCTAACCAACTATACTAACCAGCCAGCCCCTAAATGCAGTAATTTTTAAATGTTAAAATTGTTTTATAATAATGATGAAGTCTTTTGTAATTCAAAGACTCATTCAGTAAATTGTTTTATCAGTTTAGTTTTACTTATGTCTGGTTTTCTTAAATGAGTGTAGTACCAATAAGGTGCACCTTACATATAACAGGTGTTCAATAAATATCTTATGATTTAATCTAAAACCAGTACCATTTAGGAGATAAAATTTACTACATATTATCATTGATTATTTGAAGATAAGGATATCAAAAAAAAGACAATAAAAATCTTCAACAATTCTTTCTTTGACCAGTTTGAGATGGTATTGATTGCTTGATTATGAAAGGAGTGGATTGATGTCACAATAGAAAGAGAAAATTAATTTCCTTTTTCTTACATAAAATAACATTTGCATTATTATAACATACCCCGCTCCTCCTTTGACATAAAGTCACTAAAGCTCACTAAAACCCATTTAAATGCTGTTAAGCACTGGATTTTGGTTGGAGTACATACTGATCTTAGGGAAGCTCATTACTGTATGGAATAGAGTATGGGAAGGATCATCACATATCGGGCCTGTTTTGGGTAAAATACATCTAATTCATGACCTATGCTCACCAGATATTTATTCTGCAAGGACTGAATTCAAAGATTTCTAAGGCAGCTTTACAATGATAAAAATCTATGGTTCTGTGATATCCATTCCTAACAAATATCTGAATGATGTTAAAATAGACTTGAAACCTGCCCAGGTTAGGCTTACATAGCACTGAAAATTTGGAACAGTATTTCCCTCAAATTTGGGATCATTAAGAATGAAGAAGCTGGCTTAAAATATGTAGAGAAGAAAATGAATTATTTTGAGCCAGCTTATGAAACAATTCATATAGCTACCATTAACTAAACATCTTCTATGTGAAATATCACCACAATAATTTTTCTCCTGCATATTCATGATTCATTCCACTCACAAATAATCATCTGCAGACCTTTCCTATGCACAAAACTTAGAATAGTTGAGTTACCATGCAACTTGAAGGAAAGAAAAGAGACCTGACTGTTTTCCATCCACATCCAGACTGCTTGATAGCAAATAAATACATATTCATGATTCATTCCACTCACAAATAATCATTTGCAGAGCTTTCCTATGTGCAAAACTTAGAATAGTTGAGTTACCATGCAACTTGTAGGAAAGAAAAGAGACCTGACTGTTTTCCATCCACATCCAGACTGCTTGATAGCAAATAAATAATACCTCCTCCTTTATGCCTCAAATATTGAATTACAGGTTGTCAGATGCATGTAGATCTAAAAAGCTGGAATCTGGGAAAAGAAAACTGGAAGGCTAAGCAGGTTGTCTCACAGCTACAGTTGACTGACAGTTATTGACTAAAATCTTGCATAAAATCTCTTTAGAGCACGCTAGAGATTCAGTGATAAACATTAGACTTATCACTTTAAAAGCTTACTGAATGCTGTATGAAATGTAGAGCAAGAGTGCCTTCCCACTAACTTTAATCAAATTAGACAGGGCCAAATATAAAGGAGGAGAGAGGCAGGAGGATGGTCATAGGGCATAAAGTTGACAAAAGAAAAAAACAAGAATAAATTATTACTTCTTAAGAAAATGGCAATTACAGTCTTCTGGTTAACTGAAGAACTACATAACATGAGACAATAAAAACATTATTGCCACAAAGTAAGTAAATCATCATCTACTGCAAAGTTTGGCAAATTATGGCTCACAGGTCAAATCTATCCTGCTGCCTTTTCTGGAAAGTTGCATTGGAATATAGTCACTCTTATCAGTTACATTCATTCATTTCTTGCTACAACAACAGAGTTGAATAGTTATGACAAAAATAACATAGCCCACCAAGCCTAAAAGATTTACTATATGACCCTTTACAGAATAAGTTTGCTAACCCCTGCTCTAGTGGAAGATCTTCTCAAGATGGATTGACTTAATCGATATATTTTAGCTGTAGGGAAAAATAAATCATTCACTTCTATGGACTTCCGATCTTACTTGAAAGAAAGCTCTATGGCAGATTAATCAAAATATCAACACCGAGTTCTAGTTGAACATGGCAGATGGGGCACATGCATTTTATTTTCCCAACACAAGTCATTATCAAGTTTGAACTCCAAAAGTGAACTGGAAGGGCCATCAATGGATGAGGAAGGTTTGACACATCTGTAAGTCAAAAAGTGGTAGTAAGAAAACAGGCTGCAGAAGCAGGGCACAGGAGATCACCAAGAAGAGCAGTCACCATTAAGCCATTTCTGAGAGGGATCCATACCACAAAGCAGAATCCATCCAACAAGGATCTAGAATCAAAGACGATATACAGAACAGAGGATGGAACTGAAAAGTGGCTAAATAAGAGAGAATTAACCAAAAGTCTGAATACCAAAGAGTCTCAAAAAACCTCCCTACTGTAGGCATGATCTTGAGTAAGTGATGGAGGTTTAAAAAAAGAATCTGTCACTTCCCCTCCTCCCACATCTTGCCCCCACATTACTAAAGGCCTTTTTACAGCAGTTCCTTTTACCCAGGACATCATGTCTGGCTATCAAGAAAAAATCATAAGACATACTGAAAGGCAAAAAATATAGTTTGAAGAGACAGAGTAAGCATTAGTACCAGACTCAGATATGGCAGGGATGTTGAAATTATCAGACTGGGAATTTAAAATATCTATAATTAATATAGTAAGGTAACAGACAAAGTAGTCAGCACGCAAGAACATATAGGAAATGTAAGCAGACAGATGGAAATTCTAAGAGAGAGCCAAAAAGAAATGCCAGATCAAAAATACCACAACAGAGGGCCGGCCCGGTGGCGCACTCGGTAGAGTGCGGTGCTCCCGCTGAGGGTTCGGATCCCATACAGAGACCGGTCCGCTCACTGGCTGAGCGTGGTGCGGGCGCGACACAGAGGGTTGCGATCCCGTTGCCAGTCGCAGTACGGGCGCGACACCGAGGGTTGTGATCCCATTACTGGTCACGAAAAAAAGACAAAAAGGAAAAAAAAAATACCACAACAGAAATGAAGAATGGCTTTGATGGGCTTATTGGTTTATTAGACATGGCTGAGGTTGAGAATATATAAACCATCAAAACAGAAATACAAAAGGTAAAACTAAGTGTAATGGAAGCACCAAAAGAAAAATAAAGAGAGAACAAAACAGAAAATTTCCCTCAAATTAATGTCAGACACCAGGGCTGGCTGGTTAGCTCAGCTGGTTAGAGCGCAGCCCTATAACACCAAGGTCACAGGTTCAGATCCCCATACTGGCCAGCCGCTAAAAATATATATCAGACACCAAATCACCAAACCCAGGAAACTCAGAGAACACCACACAGGATAAAAGTCCCCAAAACTATACCTGGGCATATAATTTTTAAATTACAGAAAATCAAAACTAAAGAAAAAAATCCTGAAAGAAGTCAGAGGGAAAAAAATACTGCTATGGTTTGAATGTGCCCTCCAAAACTCATGTTGAAATTTAACTGCTGTTGTAACGGTAGTAAGAGGTGTGACCTTAAAGAGGTGATTAGGCCATGAGGGTTTCACCCTCATGGGCAGAATTAAGGACTTTATAAAAGGGCGAGTTTGGCCCCCTCTTGCTCTCTTCGCCCTTCAGCCACGTGATGCCTTCTGCCATATGATGACGCAGCAAGAAGGCCCTCAACAGATACCAACACCTCGATATGGAACTTCCCAGCCTCCAGAACTTTGGGCCAATATATTTCTGTCCTTTATACATTACCTGGTCTCAGGTATTCTGTGACAGCAACACAAAACAGACTAAGACAAACATCTTACCTATAAAGAAGCAAAGACAATAATTATATCCAACTTCTCAGAAACCATGCAAAGGAGTGCAGTGAAATGTTTAAAGTGCTGAGAGAAAAGAAAACTCACCAACCTAGAATGTTGCAAAATTATCCTTCAAAAGTAAAAGAGAAATAAAAGACTCTCTCGGACAAACAAAAATGAGAGAATTTATTGCCAGCAGACTTGCCTTGCATGAAATGTTAAAAAATATTCTGTAGAGAGAAGGCAAATGATAAAAGTTGGAAAGTCTGCTCTACATAAAGAAAGCGAAGGTAAATTAAAAACTTATTTTTCTTGGGCTGGCCCGGTGGTGCACTGCTATAGTGCGCCGCTTGGGAGGCGCGGTGGCGCTCCCACTGAGGGTTCGGATCCCACATACAGACCAGTTCCCGCTCACTGGCGTAAAGAAAGCTAAGGTAAATTAAAAACTTATTTTTCTTGGGCTGGCCCGGTGGTGCACTGCTATAGTGCGCCGCTTGGGAGGCGCGGTGGCGCTCCCGCTGAGGGTTCGGATCCCACATACAGACCAGTTCCCGCTCACTGGCTGAGTGAGGGGCGGGCACAGCGCCGAGGGTTGCAATCCTGTTGCCGGTCCGGTCCGGTACGGGCGCGACACTGAGGGTTGAGGTCCATTGCCGGACACGGAAAAAAGACAAAAAGGAAAAAAAAAAAAAAACCTTATTTTTCTTATTCTTAACTCATCTGATAGATAACAGCTTGTTCAAAATAATAGCAACAATGTATTCAATTATGTATGCTTATATACATATATACATGCTTATGTACACACAAAGTGAATGACAGCAATGAAACAAGAGACTAGAGGGAGGAGGAATTAAGACTATTTTGTTAATTTAAGGTACTTACACTACCTGTGAAGCAGTAAAGTGTTATTCGAGAGAAAATTTGGGTCAGTTGTAAATGTATATTGCAAACTCTAGGGCAATGACTGAAAAAAGTTTTTAAAAAGTGTAATTGATACACTAGTAAAAAATGGAAAATGGAATCATATAAAATGCTCAATTGAAAACACAAAAGGCAAAAAAAAAAAGTAAAAGACGAAAATAGGAACAAAGAGCAAGGGCAACAGATACAAAACAGTAACAAATATGGTGGACATTAATCCAACTATATCAATAATCACTTTGAAAGTCAATTATCGAAATGCACCAATTAAAAGACAGATTATCAGAGTAGATCAAGAAACAAAACCCAACGATACGTTTTCAACAAGAATCCCAACTTTAAATAAAAAGACACATATAGATTAAAATGTAAATGGATGGAGAAAGATATACCACGCTAACACTGATCAAAAGAAAGCAGGAGTAGCTATATTAATTCCAGGTCTCAGGCCAAATGTCACCTCCACAAGAAGCCATTCTGTAACCACCTATTCAAAGGTGAGTTCATGCTTACCCCAATCACATGCAAACATATAATCACAGGCATTTGTGTTATATGTTGTCTGTTTCTCCACTCCATAATAAAAGCTTTATGAAAACCAGGACCTCGTTTATTTGTTCACTGCGAACTACCCACCACCCCAAACCCCAGAACTTAGTACATAATAATCATTCTGGCTCTGGTATAGAAAACAGATTAGAAGCTGGAAAGAGACGTAACAAAAAATGCAGCTAATCTAGGAAAGAGATCATGATAACATGCATAAGAGTAGTAGGAGAGAAGCTGGAAATAAGTGAGCCAATTCAGATCTTTAGGTAGTAAAATCAGCAGAACATGGTAACTGGATATGGGGCCAAGAAAGGATGAGAATCAGAGGTGACACCCTGGCAACTCGGACTGCTGGGTGATTGGTGAAATTACACACTGAGGCTGAAATATGTGAACGGAAACAGGTTTGGGGTGAAGAGAATACACTCAGATTTAGATTTGTGGCATTGGAGACACCTGTGCAACAGCCAAGTGGGAGTCTGGTTCTCAGGAGGAAGGAATCTGGAGATGGAGTCTTGAGGATGCTGGATATACATATGCTGCTTGAAGTCATGGGGGTAGATGAGATCACTCAGCAGGAGAATGTAAAGTGAGAAAAGAAAGCTCAGGCCCAAGACATTTGTGGAGGTCAAAAACTTAATTGTGATCAAATAGTTTCAAACTTTATACAGTATTCCTAGTGCAGATCCTATCAGTGTGAGGCCTGGCACAAAGCTATTTATTAAATAAACAAAGGACTTGGCTTCCTTCATGGTATTCCACAAATCAACTTATTAAATCACCCTGTTTAGTTCTTACTAATGAGGGAATAATTTTCTACCCATCAAAAATAAATCAAATCTTCTACAACTGAGCATAAAATGAAAACCCAAAAATATGATTCACATTTTTAAACAGGACTATAATTATCAACATAAAATATAGCCTCTCTACAAATACAGTACTTTTTAAAATTATATAAACTGCAATTTGGTGCAGTAACTAGTTGCTTATTTTCCTCAGCAATTAGTTCAATTTAAAATGTACATATCATAAACCAAATTGACTACAGAAGAGATGAAATAATACTTGGTTAATATGCTTCAAATTGGTTGACTTGCTACCAGTGCTACTGCCATTTTTTATTTTGAGAATGCTCTTATATAAGAAAACGTAGCTTGCACCTCCTCTTTAATCTTATAACCATCTGTGATGTTCTGATTATGCCAGCACAGAAATGACTGGTTGCCACATTCCCTTCTATTAAATTATATGACACACATCTCACAATAAGGTACAGACAGGAATACAAAGCCACTGATGACGAAATATTTTGGTCAGAATCAGAAACAGCACGTATATATGTAGCCGTATAAAAATATATAAGCAGATGTGTACACTATATATGAAGCACAGACTAACCAGTTTGGTGTATGCTTTCCACTCACAAAATAGACACAGGGATAACCTCTGGAAAACAGAAGTAGGAGTGGATGAAGGGGGCTGGGGAAAGACTTTCACTTTTTGCTCTTTATGATTCTATACGGTATTAATTTTTATAATGAAAATGCATCCTTGTATTGCTTATGTGTAAAAATGAAATGTGAATACTGTTGGCACTGATACCATCCTATAGGCACAAGGGACACATGACACCCTAAAAAATACCCCAATAGCTGCTCTCAGACTACTCGATGCCTTGGCCCCACACAGCATATGTAAGCCAGGGAACCAGGTATGTCCCCCATGGCATACTATTAAAGATTTTATGTTACAAATTCACATATTCTATAACAATTTCCATTCCAAGTGCTTTTGCTTCCTGTTCATTACTGTTCAGAGATCAGTGGAACCAGGTATGTCCCCCATGGCATACTATTAAAGATTTTATGTTACAAATTCACATCTTCTATAACAATTTCCATTCCAAGTGCTTTTGCTTCCTGTTCATTACTGTTCAGAGATCAGTTTATCAGTTTAATTTTGCACTGCTTTCTAAGGATCCACAATAATTACAATGTTTAACACTGTATCTTAAGGTTGAGATAAACAAAGCAGTTTAAATGCTTATGTTTTGGCCAATTTTTGACTCCCACCTCTACACACATAATAATCCATCCCTACACACACATATACATACTCTAGCTGGTATATCTTAAATATTACTAGCTATTTTTCCATTACCTTGCACAGTATATCTGATGACAACATTATTATTGATGCTACAGTAAACAGTTAATATATGTAGCGAAAATATGTGCACTATGATAAATCAAAATGACATGTCCACCCACCAAACTCCCTTCACTCACTCTAATCAGATAATGGCTTTTTCTTTGTCCCTTGAGTGCACTGCAAAAGGAGGATGTGGCATTAGGGAAAGAAATATTCATAAAAACAAGGAAGGAAAAAAGGAAATGTTTAGGTCACTGAGATTAGAAAGGAAGTCCAAATAAGATTTGTGTCAAATAATTTGATAATTTGTCAATTTTGTATGTGTTCTGCTTAATCCCAGAAACATGTAGCTCAGTTTCAGATTAATAAAACAACTAAAATATCATCATAAAACAGCCTTTCTAGAATTTAACCTATTGAAAAAGCATGGGTTTTGTAGCGTAATCCTGCCGACGACGCCAAGTGTAGAGCTAGAGCTGGGGTCTGGAGCTCACAGACCCCTCAAGCCCGTTCACAAACCCTTCACATGCAGGTCTATGAACTAGGTAACCGGCAAAAAGGTCCTTGGAGCCTTGGTTGAAAAGGAATAGTCTTTCTTCAGCACACACACATCTAGGAGCTATGCAGTACAAAGGAGAAACTCAGAAACTCAATTGCTACCGGCAAGGTACAAAGAAAAACTGAAACCTGAGCAGCTGCCAGCTCTACTGTTAGACCTGAGCTCTCTGCCGCCAGCCTGCTCCACAAATTGCAGAACACACAATAGCCATTAACTAGAAAGATACATTAGTGCACATGCACATTAACTCCACCCACACAACTTGTTTATAAGAAATACCGAGGGAGCCTCGCTAAATTATTCTATCTTCCCCACAGGTTTGTTAAACTTTTTGCTTTTTGTTATTGTTGTTGCTGATGATCTTACATAAATCAGATCTTTCTGACAGAATTTTTGTTTAACAAAATGTGATTAAGATAATTCAGTTATTTTTATAACATACCATATCCTATTTCTATTAGGAAAGTATTACTACTAACCTATTTTTTTAATTTTTGTTTTGTGTTTCTTAGGGATAGAGTGCATTCATATAAAAAATAAAATAAAATAAAATAAAATAAAATAAAATAAAATACAGATACAGTAGATAATGGAAAACCAGACCTAATCAGTATGTTACAGCAAAAATGAAATTTAGGTTTAGAAGAGAAGTTAAAAGTCTGGACTTTGACTACCTGGGTTCATTTCCCAAACTCCAGAGCCTACTAGTTATAGGATATTTGGCAGGTTGCCTGCCTCTTTGAGCACAGTAATAGTACTTAATTCTCACAAGACTCTGGTAAAATTAAATGCATGAATAAAATAGTGTCTGGCACATGGTACATGTCTAATAAATATTAGCTCTTATTTATAGTACAGATTTGGAAACTGAGGCTCAGAGAATTTGTGTTTCTCCTGAGATAACTTAATTAGCAAATGGCATGATTAGCATTAGAACTTAGAACCCCTGATATTTTTGTATATTCAATTTATTTTCCATTAAGACTACTTTATTTGTATTCTGAAGAAATTGCTTTCAAAGGAGAAAGTGAGATAGCAGAAAATCCCTCAGATAAGCAAGGCCTAGATTTAAAAGAAGGAACTCCGTGTGTATGTGCACGTGTACACACACACACACACACACACACACACACAAAATAAGAAACCAAAAGGATAGGTGGAAGGTAGGGGCAAGTGACAGACACAAAACTCCAACTAGACTTTTTAATACAATGTAATTCATTAGGGCATAATTACACTCCTTATTAAATGATTATAAGGTTAGAAGAAAGGCCATGTAGAATGTTAAATATACTTTCTTTAAAGAATTTCAAAGATATTAACAACAGTATTCATTTTCAATCAACTCAAACTCTTAGAAGACAATTTTTCATTATCTTAAAAAATTCAAAATGCACATATATATTCACTAATCAATATGACTAGGAAGAATTTATCCCACAATTAATTTGTAGAAGTGTGCAAAAGAAAGGATGCTGGGTGCATTATAAGCAATATTAAATATTGGGGAAAATTTAAGCATTCATTAATGGGGAAGATATAATTATGCTGCATTTATTTAATGGAATACATGGGATAATCCAAAATATTCATTTAAATAGATTATTAAATGAAAAACAAAATAAGGTATACAAGAATCTGTGCCAGAGTAACCTGCATGTGTTTTCTTAAACAAATATAGAAATGTGTTTTGCACAGGAAAATGCTGTAAGACACAGAAGTTTTCTCTGAGAAATGGGATTGAGGTCAGGGGTCAAAAGATGGAGAGGTGTAGACATTTATTTTCGTATAGTAGACATACACACCACACACACACACAATTTTTCACCACATACATATATTAATTTTAAAATTGAAGGAAAAATAACAAGTAAAAATAAGTCAAAGATTGTAAAGAAACAGAAACAGGCCAACAGGTATAATGGAGGACACATTTAAGAGTAGAGAACAGGAAGGTTTCACTCATATGGAGCTGCACAGTCTTACCTGACACTTAGCACTACAGTATTTAGCAACTCGGCATTGAGAGCATCGCATCAGCTTTTCCTTCCTGTTAAAAAAATTAATTCCCGTTAGGAAATGAGTGAGACCCAAATACAGTTGAAGAAAGAAAACGTAGATCAACATATCGACACCAATATATTCTTCTCGCTCCATGTGTATGGTCCCTTAAGATACAGATTTTCACACTGAGGAACACCCTCCTTCACCATGAATGAAATACATTTACATAATAACTAATGTTCTTTTATTAAATGTGGTAAAATATATATAACATAAAATTTACCATTTTAACCATTTTCAAACATACAGTTCAGTGGCATTAAGTACATTCACACTGTTGTGCAACCACCACTACCATTAATATTGTTTTTAACATAAATTTAATTAAAATATAGAGATTCCTATTTAGATTAAAAAACTTCATTTCATACAGACATCAATCTCTTCATATGAAATCAAAATCCTGTCCATCAAACAGCTGAAAGTATTCTATACCCTTCAAATATAAAAATTTTACGTCTTAAATTATCATATAGTTTAATTATGAATATATGCCTTCTGGGAGCTGATTTCAAAAGTCAATTAAATTCAATCACTACTTCAGACATGCTGAATTGAGATGCTTAAAAGTTGGCTCCTCTAAATCATCTGAGTAACAAAAAAGCAGAAATAAGAAAACCTGAATTATAAAACAAAAATAATAAATCTGATAATAAAATTAATAGTGGCAAATAGCAAACAGGACTGAGGATAGTTTCAAGGTGGCCAAGAGCACTAAAAATCAAACTATAATACTAACGTCAGTGATAAAACAGAGCAACGTTTCCTAAGCACTTTTGATGAACCAGGCACTGGTCAAAGTTCCTTACGTCTGTTAACTCACACTGAACTTGAAATAGTTCAGTAACATAAGCAGTAATCTTATGCCTACTTTAGAGATACTTCAATACATTTTCAAGACAAAAAAAGTAGATGGAATAGCAGAAACTAAGGAAACACACCATAAAGTGCATATGGCAGGTGGTACTGAAATACGAACAGAATCTTATACAGAATGAGAACTTGGATACACCAGGTACCTCACCCGGAGGAGAACAGAAGTGAGGTATGGGGCATAAAACACGGGGAGAAATAAAAGTCTAAATAAAGCAAAGTCAGGATGCCTTCTGCCCCTAAGCACAGAACTCCAGCTGCCAGATAGCTACACCGCAGACAACAAACCAAATCCAAGTAATCTGGCCCTAACGTTCGGCTTTTAACCACTACACCTACTACCATTCTTAACTAAAACTGGACAAAGATCAAATCCACCCACAGGCTGTTTATAAGACACACTTCAAACAAAAGGACATATAAAGGTGGTGAAAAGAATATGTGACGCTAATATTAACTAGAAAAAAGCCTGTGTGCCTATATAAGTATCAGGAAAAAACAGAATTTTAAACATATTATTAGAGATAAAGAAAGTCAATATGCAATGATAAGACTCCAAACACCAGGTGCTCTGTATCTAGTAACAAATATTTCCAGTCTCAAAATACATAAAGTACAAGTAACAGTCTATAAGGAAAACAATTACCAATACACAGTAAGTAATACATGGAAGGCCCTTAGTGCTTAGACTATAGTAAGTACCAATAAGAGTTAGTTATTACTATAAGAAGATATTATAAATGCTCAGGAATTCATATATCAAGCAGATAAAGAATAAGTAGCTCTATAATTTGCTTTTACTTGTTATATGAATGTGTATTCACATTTCCTTTTCAAGCACCCACTGGCCATTTACAACAAGTGCCTACACATAAATCTCAAAAATCCCAAAGAATCATATCATATAGATCATTTTCTTCAACCACCAGGGAGTTCAATCAGAAATCAGCAACAAAAAGAAACCCAGTAAAATCTCATATGCACTAAAATTTAAAGCCATACTTCTATGTAACTGAAGGAGCAAAGAAGAATTACAATGAATATTAGAAAGTATTTTACGACTAAATAATGGGAAAAATATCAAAACTTGTGAAATAAAGCTAAAGGTGTAATACTTACAGGAACAATTATAGCTTTATTTTTTTTATTTTTATTTTTTTGTCTTTTTTCGTGTCCAGCAACGGATCGCAACCCTCAGTGTTGCGCCCGTACCGGACCGGGACCAGCAACGGGATCGCAACCCTCGGTGCTGCGCCCACACCTCGCTCAGCCAGTGAGCGGGAACCGGTCTGTATGTGGGATCCGAACCCTCGGCGGGAGCGCCGCTGCACTTCCAAGCGGTGTACTGTAGCAGTGCGCCACCGGGCCGGCCACAATTATAGCTTTAAATGTTTGTGTTAAAGGAAGAACAACTGAAAATAAATGAGCTAAACATTGAAATCAACGACTTAAATTTAAAAATAATAGAAAACCAAGGAAAGCATAAAGAAGGAAATTACAACAATAGGGCAAATATTTTTAAAAATGAAATAGAACACAAAGGTACAATAGAGAGGATTAATAAAGCTAGAAAGACAGAAACCATCAACAATTCCTGCAAGATTATTTTAAAAAAAGGGACAGAGTTCAAAAATAAATATCAGGAATAAAAGAAAATATATCTCAATCTTCAGTAGAGATTTTAAAACAAACAAAGGAGAATTCTGGGGAAATAACAGCAATAATATAATTTTTAATCTCTTTGACTCTCCCCATAAAAAAACACAGAGCAAGTAGGACAGCAAAACCTAACCACCACTCCCCCTCCCTGGAAAACATCTACAACAAATCCCAAACGATGATGGGCAGAAAAAACCCGTAATGTTTCTGAGACCTGAATTAAATCAGTATCTCTATGGGAGGAAACAAAGATGGCAACTGAGCTTCCAATGACTTTAAAAGAAGCCTTTACCTGCCAAGTTTCACCAGTGTAGCGTGTCAAGCCAATTTGAGAACTGCAACCAAAACTGGGAGGAGAGGGTTCTGTCTGTGGGAACCCTCCT
>NW_007729391.1:15335-17024 GCF_000696425.1 Galeopterus variegatus | reverse complement strand
TCTCTTTGACTCTCCCCATAAAAAAACACAGAGCAAGTAGGACAGCAAAACCTAACCACCATTCCCCCTCCCTGGAAAACATCTACAACAAATCCCAAACGATGATGGGCAGAAAAAACCCGTAATGTTTCTGAGACCTGAATTAAATCAGTATCTCTATGGGAGGAAACAAAGATGGCAACTGAGCTTCCAATGACTTTAAAAGAAGCCTTTACCTGCCAAGTTTCACCAGTGTAGCGTGTCAAGCCAATTTGAGAACTGCAACCAAAACTGGGAGGAGAGGGTTCTGTCTGTGGGAACCCTCCTAATTTCCCTGAATCCTGACTTACTCAGAACTGCCTCCTCCGATTTTCCTTCGGTTTACCTTTTTCTTGTCTAAGTTATCCAGAGGCTATTTCTGTTGCTTAAAAGTAAAGATCCCCAACTACACAAAGCGTTTGTTCTCTGTTTGAAAAAACAATGAGAAGAATCAAGATAGCTAAATCGATCAGTGACAGATCACGAGCAAGTATCAACGTTTTGCCTCCTTCTCCCTGCCATAGCTACTTCTACCATCCAGGCTTTAATAAATTTTAACACAGAATTTTTTGGAGGTTTTTTTTTTTTTTTTTTGCCCATAGAACATCACATCAGATAACACAGAATTTTGGCAGACAAGATGATTCAGAGTACTTAAATAATTTAGCTGCCATTTGATGTCTGCTAGACATTCCTTAACATGAGTTACTTCAATGTTTGGGGTTGTTTTCACATATTCAATGACTAACGAATAAATTTAAATTGTCAAGTTTCAAAAAAAAAAGGTCAACTGTTGTGTTTGCTTGATTAGAGGAACCACTGAGCCTTTGAAGAGTGACTGCTTTTTTCCCTTTGGGGTAAAGTTCAGACAACAGAACCCTGGCAAGGTTCCCCTGCAGAGAAAATACTTGGGCAGCAGGCGGAGAGGAATGGACCCAGCAGAAACACAGCCATCAGACCATTCGTGAAACCCTTCTTCTTTTTCTCATAAAAAAAATCAGTACATCATTTCCAACTGAAAAACAAAGCTGCACTTTTTGAAAAAAGCGCAGAGAGAAGTGTACATGTCAATTCAAAAACTGCAGTCTTATAATTAATTAGCAGTCTTATAGAAAAAGGACCACTTATTTTAGATAGATCCAGAGGCTAAAACAAAAAAATATTGAATGGAAGTTAGAAAAGGGCAGATTTTATAGAATCGTGAAGATTTTTCTGACAGCAGCAACTGTTCAAAAATCAAATGAAATTCCTTGAGAAGTATGGAGTTCCCAGTAACATGACACGTTCAAGAAGAATCTAGTAGATACACTTACTAGACATGGTGTGTAGAAAATTACAGCACTGCAAAGATAACTTTCCTCCCAATTGCAAAATTATTGGGTTCTGCTTCTCTTGTGCAGCCAGTAAATACAAACTAAATTTGAAGATAACGAAAGTTGTGCATATTATAAGGCAAAGAATGGTAGTCTCAGAGGATTAGAGAAATGATGAATATTCAATTTTCACAAATTGCAGAAACAAGCTGTTTGCAAAGTGATTGTCATAAGAGTCCATCCAGAACTGGAAATGGGGAAGATATTGGGATGGTATAGGGAATAAGAAATTATGAGAAAAAAAAAATAGAAAGAAAAAGAAATTAAGTCCTCTTTTCCAAGTATAGGCTGGGCTATA
>NW_007729391.1:0-15092 GCF_000696425.1 Galeopterus variegatus | reverse complement strand
GATTAGAGAAATGATGAATATTCAATTTTCACAAATTGCAGAAACAAGCTGTTTGCAAAGTAATTGTCATAAGAGTCCATCCAGAACTGGAAATGGGGAAGATATTGGGATGGTATAGGGAATAAGAAATTATGATAAAAAAAAAAATAGAAAGAAAAAGAAATTAAGTCCTCTTTTCCAAGTATAGGCTGGGCTATAAATAGTTTCTCCAATAGTTTCTCCAACAGCATAAGTTACTGCAATGTAGAAAGGAAATAAAAACTGAGCAAAATTAATTGTTCTTCCAATATACAAATTTTAAAATATATGGTTATATTGGGATACTTTCTCTAAGACATCAAAGAGGAAAGGAGATTAGTTGGCTCCCTCAAATCTCAACTACGGGGGTACCATTTAAGGGACAATCTCTGTGTCCTTCTTGGGTATCAGGGGAAAAGCATCCCAATTTTAAGAGATTCTGCTCTAAAACAATATGGCCAGTTAGAGGACAGAGGGAAAGAAATTAAGTGGAATGGATACTGAAAACAAAGAAATCCTAGTGAATTCCAAATTTCCTCCAGCCGTGAAACCTGCCAAATCCACTTTAAACTTTCTATAGAGAAAATAAGCATCTATAACATATATTATACAGGGCTCCTTCCAAGTAACGTGTCTTGATCTGCTAGAAGTCTCACATGCCTGGCACTTAAATCTCTCCTCCAACAGTCATCCTCACTGTGGAAGGTAGCTGGCTCACTGTCAACCCTCTGGGACCAGGCAAAGGCTCTGACACCACAAGGAAACCCAGCAACCCTCGTGCCCTCTGAGGCACACTCATCCTAGTGGACCATGCCCTATACAGTCGCAAACAACCCCAGAGTCCAATGTGTGTCTTTGCAGCCTCCCACATCAAGCGAAGATCCCTGCCCAGGAGTCTTTTACACACCGAATAATACCTCAAAGACTGAAATTTGGTTTGTGGCTGGTCACTGTGAACTTCGGGAAGAAATCTGAACTGAGAAAAAGACAAGAGTACACGCGGTAAAGCCTGCACCACTTACTGTTGCTGAACAGTGCTGACTTATGAGATGTCTGGCTTAGTACTGCATGCCTTAAAACAAGTTTTAAGGAAGATTCTCTGAATAGAATTCCTATGAAAATATTTTTTCATATAATCGAGATATATGATGCCCTATGGAAAAAAATGCACATGAGGAATACTAAATGTTTTGATGGGGAAGTTCTTGAGAATAAGTCCCATGGAGAAGAATGCATCTTTTTTAATGAAGAAAGCCAAAAACAACTAAGTGAATAAAGTCTAAATATAACTTTTAAAACAAAGAGACCACAGAAGTATCTCTTTACAAAGTTTTTATGTTTGTAAGTATCTGAAATCTAAGGATCCTGATTCATTAGAAATGTTAATGACATGTAGCCAAGTTTTTGGCTGTTTCCTCATGGAAATTTCTGAAGCAAATGAAATTCTACACTATGAAAAAGAGATTATCCCAAATAAAATCATGTTACTTTACCAAGGGTAATGCAATTGCCATTACTCCCACCAAATAAAATACGCTGGAAAATGCTAAACATAAGATCTCCTTTGGGCATAAATATTCATAACAATAAAGGGACCTTCCTTTTTTGTTTCAAGATGGTAATTAAGTTGGTTTGGGCCCAAAGCCCTTTTTTAAAGTTGAAGAGATTCCCATCCAACATCCACCTAACTATCAAATGGTTTTTAATACAAAGCAGAAGATGTGGACAAAATAATATAGATTCATAGTATAAGAAAACAGAACTGATTTGAATTCATTTTTCTATGTTCTGTATCTCTTTATCTCTCACATTTCTTTTTTTGTCTTTTATTTTGTGTCTTTTTCGTGACCGGTAAGGGGATCGCAACCCTTGGCCTGGTGTCGTCCGCACCGCGCTCAGACAGTGAGCTCACCGGCCATCCCTATATAGGATCCGAACCTGCGGCGGGAGCGTCGCTGTGCTCCCAGCACTGCACTCTCCCGAGTGCGCCTCAGGGTCAGCCCTATCTCTCACATTTCTAACACAATACAAAACAAGAAAATGTAATGATTAATATTTCAGTGAAAATGAATTGATGATTCACTGGCACCATACCTTCCTGGGAAAAACACAAGAAATTCAAATCCATATTATCACTTAGGGAAAAGCACAGCAAATATTTGGGCCAAGTTAGAGTCAGGAGAGGCAGACTATGTACTTGGGTACCTCCCTTCCCACTGTCCTCAGACTCCTAAATCAAAGCTAATGTCCTTGTGGAGACTGTGCTACCCAATGAACAAAAACTCCTGTTGTTAACTGGACAAGTGTTCAGTGACTGGCCACTGTTGACATCACTGTGTAAGGGCCTTGGTGGACTACTGCAGAGGGGGCAATACAGTAACTGCTTCTAGGACATCACAATCAAGAAGGACAGATCAACACATGGCACTTGCAGAATGAGCTGCAATACAAAATCTTATTTTGAGAAGTGGCCCAGACTACATAGGATCCGTGTTCAGATGCAGGAAGTCACTTTCTGATGGATAAAGAGTAAATAGGAGATGATAGGGCTGTTCTAGGGGAAAAGGAAGCAAAATGTCTCAGCAGTTTAGAGTTCAAAACCTGCAGTCCCATCCTCAATTAGCAGTGTAACCTTATACCCTCTCTTAGCCTCAATTTCGTCCTCTGCAGAGTGAAAATAAGTGAATACTCATGAGACTGCTATGTGAACTATTTGAGACAATCTATATAAAGTACCTGCTATACAGTGCCAAGCAAAGCATCTAGCGGAGAGTTAAAACTGAGGCTGCTGAGTATATTTTCAAAGTGCTCAAGAAAATTATGTCTATTTCTATGCCACACCAGAAAAAAGTTTCTTGTATGCCTCTTCCATGGTTGCTAATCTAGGAAAATCTACACAAGCCACGAATCCAGTCATCTCCAGGCAGGCACAAGACAATTTACTAGTACATACCAAGTTTTAAACCCACATATTCCCAAAGCGCTTGGCTCTAATTTCAAATTTTGACTAGCATCCCAAGTGTTTCACTGCTCAGTCTACATTCACTGAAGTTTTTATTACTATTATTTTTAATTTTATCAGAATGACTGACTTCAAAATGGTCTGATTCAAGAAGCTCCACCTTTCAGGTAGAAATATTTTTTGAAAGTTTCATTTGTGGAAATTAAAATCAAAGGAGTCTGTTAAATCTTCGATAATTTTAAAAGGCAATTACGACTCATAACATTTTGTTTGCTTAATGCAAGGTAATGTCTATAACAAGTTAAGGAGCAAGTTAACATTTTTACAAGAGCACAGATTTAAACTTTCCTCATTATCTTAATATTCCTCTACAAGGTTATACATTTTGTGTTGTAGGTCACTGTGACAGCTAATAATTAAAAACTGGTGACATAAGGGTGAGTATTAAAGCACATCTGGCTTATTTATTTCTCAGGCAGAGCACACAAGTGTAGACTGAAGAGAGCTGGGACTAAAAATGAGCTGCGGAATACGTAATTGTTCTAGTGACAACACCTGTGTTTCCAAATAGGCAACGTCTTCAACCTAGTGTAGTAACACTGATAATCTAAGGGATGTATTCAATTTCCCTAACTCTTCTTGAAATCTAAAATAATAAAAACATGAGGAAGAAGAAAAAATCTGATTTTGCCTAAAGATCAAAATCGAATACCCTTTAAGTATGCAAGTACTGCTAGTACAAAAATCACACAGCATATACCTTAAGATAAAAGTACCACAGGTAAAATTTCGAAGAAGGTGTAAGAATATTTTATCAACATTTTCATCAATATACCAAGCCTTCAAAATGGCAAAAGAGGATCACCTTGAGTTACGTTTCAGGAAAAACGCTGTCGCTCTGGGTGAATTATCTACCATGCTTCCTCCACTTAGAAAATGAAATCTATTCCATTTCTATCTTATTTNAACCTGCAGTCCCATCCTCAATTAGCAGTGTAACCTTATACCCTCTCTTAGCCTCAATTTCCTCCTCTGCAGAGTGAAAATAATATTCATGAGACTGCTATGTGAACTATGTGAGACAATCTATATAAAGTACCTGCTATACAGTGCCAAGCAAAGCATCTAGCAGAGAGTTAAAACTGAGGCTGCTGAGTATATTTTCAAAATGCTCAAGAAAATTATGTCTATTTCTATGCCACACCAGAAAAAAGTTTCTTGTATGCCTCTTCCATGGTTGCTAATCTAGGAAAATCTACACAAGCCACGAATCCAGTCATCTCCAGGCAGGCACAAGACAATTTACTAGTACATACCAAGTTTTAAACCCACATATTCCCAAAGCGCTTGGCTCTAATTTCAAATTTTGACTAGCATCCCAAGTGTTTCACTGCTCAGTCTACATTCACTGAAGTTTTTATTACTATTATTTTTAATTTTATCAGAATGACTGACTTCAAAATGGTCTGATTCAAGAAGCTCCACCTTTCAGGTAGAAATATTTTTTGAAAGTTTCATTTGTGGAAATTAAAATCAAAGGTCCTCTGCAGAGTGAAAATAAGTGAATACTCATGAGACTGCTATGTGAACTATTTGAGACAATCTATATAAAGTACCTGCTATACAGTGCCAAGCAAAGCATCTAGCGGAGAGTTAAAACTGAGGCTGCTGAGTATATTTTCAAAGTGCTCAAGAAAATTATGTCTATTTCTATGCCACACCAGAAAAAAGTTTCTTGTATGCCTCTTCCATGGTTGCTAATCTAGGAAAATCTACACAAGCCACGAATCCAGTCATCTCCAGGCAGGCACAAGACAATTTACTAGTACATACCAAGTTTTAAACCCACATATTCCCAAAGCGCTTGGCTCTAATTTCAAATTTTGACTAGCATCCCAAGTGTTTCACTGCTCAGTCTACATTCACTGAAGTTTTTATTACTATTATTTTTAATTTTATCAGAATGACTGACTTCAAAATGGTCTGATTCAAGAAGCTCCACCTTTCAGGTAGAAATATTTTTTGAAAGTTTCATTTGTGGAAATTAAAATCAAAGGAGTCTGTTAAATCTTCGATAATTTTAAAAGGCAATTACGACTCATAACATTTTGTTTGCTTAATGCAAGGTAATGTCTATAACAAGTTAAGGAGCAAGTTAACATTTTTACAAGAGCACAGATTTAAACTTTCCTCATTATCTTAATATTCCTCTACAAGGTTATACATTTTGTGTTGTAGGTCACTGTGACAGCTAATAATTAAAAACTGGTGACATAAGGGTGAGTATTAAAGCACATCTGGCTTATTTATTTCTCAGGCAGAGCACACAAGTGTAGACTGAAGAGAGCTGGGACTAAAAATGAGCTGCGGAATACGTAATTGTTCTAGTGACAACACCTGTGTTTCCAAATAGGCAACGTCTTCAACCTAGTGTAGTAACACTGATAATCTAAGGGATGTATTCAATTTCCCTAACTCTTCTTGAAATCTAAAATAATAAAAACATGAGGAAGAAGAAAAAATCTGATTTTGCCCAAAGATCAAAATTGAATACCCTTTAAGTATGCAAGTACTGCTAGTACAAAAATCACACAGCATATACCTTAAGATAAAAGTACCACAGGTAAAATTTCGAAGAAGGTGTAAGAATATTTTATCAACATTTTCATCAATATACCAAGCCTTCAAAATGGCAAAAGAGGATCACCTTGAGTTATGTTTCAGGAAAAATGCCGTCGCTCTGGAAGAATTATCTACCATGCTTCCTCCACTTAGAAAATGAAATCTATTCCATTTCTATCTTATTTTCGTTTCAGGAAAAACGCTGTCGCTCTGGGTGAATTATCTACCATGCTTCCTCCACTTAGAAAATGAAATCTATTCCATTTCTATCTTATTTTATTTCTATTTCTATTTTAGCTTCAGTGGTCAGAAAACCAAAAGCCAAATTCACTACCTAATTCACTATTTATCCGTTCATTTCAGAGGCCTGGAAGCATCTTCTCATTCTGACTGCTTTAAATATTTGCTCTTCTATTTTATAATTAAGTATATTAATTTGTTTAACTTTTAACTATAAGTTGCCTCAAGTCTTCTTGAAAAGAAGCAACAATGCAATCTTAACTCATTCTCTCTTTTGGAGAATAAAATGACACTCTATAGACCTAGCCACAAAGTAAAAGAAACCTTTAAAAAAGCAGCCTTAAGAGACATGGAATTAAATGCTGTGCCTGCCGAAGCATTATAATTAGCTGTAAATTCTTAACAATTTTTATAAGAAGATGGATCATCTGCTGATAGCCACTGAATGAGACTTAGCAGGTTAGCACAAGGGTTTTGATGCCTATTTGGTTATCCTATAATAAGCATGCCTGCAGTATGACCAAGAGAAGGCTCTCCCACAGCCCCAAAATATCACCCTCACATATCCTACTCAAAAAACACCCATCTGAGGTTGAGAATATCTTGTGATGAAATGAAGACATCCTTCTAAAAGACTATGACCATCAGTCCTTCACAACTTAGTATAAATTACTTTAATCAGATAATCATATTGCTCTTCTCCACTTAGTCAAGATTTTAGAAATAGAAGTTTTGACTAGAGTAGGTACAGAAAGGGGAGATAACAGTCTTGAACATTTAAAGAGGCCTAGGAAGAAGAGGCAGGAGAAAACATAATGCACCAAAAAGGGAATTAGAAAGCGATAAAAAGAAAATGTTGTTTTCCCCAAAAGTTGGACTCAGGCTCAACATATTTTCAAGAATGGAATATTCAAGGTAAACTGTGCAGGAAACATTGTAACAGAACTGTATTTTCACCCTGGCTGCTTCCTTTCTTGCTCTGCAACTACAGGCAATGAATATATTTCTATGTCCCTATTCTAATCATAATCATCATCATCATCATCATAAAAGCTACCTAGAATGTTGAAACTTTCTTGCTCTGCAACTACAGGCAATGAATATATTTCTCTGTCCCTATTCTAATCATAATCATCATCATCATCATCATAAAAGCTACCTAGAATGTTGAAAGGAGTTTTCATATGATACATACTTCATAAAATTAAATTTTTTCAATGTATGAAAAAGAGACTAAAGAGAAAAAGACCAAAAGGTTGGATTTTTTTTCTTTCAGTGTTATGAACTGGGGTGATTTTCCCTTTTATTTTCTATAACAAGATTATTTTACCCTCATAATCAAATAAACATAAACTTTAACAAAAAGAAAACAGACATTATTAAATGACCTTAAATTGTTTTTGGTCAAAGGCAGACAGATATACAGGCAAGCACATCAACTTTAATTGCAGTTCATTCCAATGTTTGGAGTAGGAAACACAAATATATTCTTTGTTTAAACAAAACAAATTTAATTACACTTTATTAACTGAATTTATTTCTAGCTGGCATTTGCTACAAATGGTGTTATAAAATTAAATGTTTCTCAATTTTTTTATAAAATAGAAGCCGAAAAAATAACGAAATCAGTATCATTATACTATATACAGAAAACTAATATTTCTGGATTTAATATCTTCCACAATATAGAAAGCAATTATTTCAGAAAAGCACTGATATTAAAAGGAAGAAAAACTTTTGCCATACAGAACTGGAGTTACTTAGCATCTTTCTGAACAGAGGTTTCGACTTCATCTGATACTTCATATTTTATCATTTTCTTTGACTTATTTGAGCTTGAGGTTCATCCAAATAAAGTAAAACTTTATTCTTTTATATTAATTTTTACTTTGATTTGGAGTAAGTCTATCAAATCATTACTTTTTAAAAAAATTTAGATAAAGACAGAGAAATCTTGAACAAGTGAGATATGACAGAAAGGAAAGGCTGTTTCATAAAACGATCCTGCATTTCTTTCATTCACTGATTCATTCTTTACTGGGCCCCTTCCAAATGCCAAGCACTTAATTTCCCTCAGACTGTGTCTGTATTTATTAGGCATATGGCAGGTACTGTCCATTGTTTAACTAACAACCATCCCACTCTTCCCTACTAAGAGAACTGTGATTTGTTGAGATAGCAAACAGAGCTCTTGACCTCAGGGAGAGGATGTTGTCAGGGCTAGGGAACTAAATCATGATTGGTGTAAACTAGAAAAAAATCTCATGTCCCAGGGCCACTGGCTGCTTTTAAGAACAAGCCATGTGACCCAGTTCAGCCTAATGAGTTGTAAAGGGATATAGCCAATTCTCCTTATTTGCAGACTACATATTTGCAAATTCACCTATGCACTACAATTTACTTGTAATCCCAAAATTAATAGTTGCAGCACTTTTGCAGTCAGCTGTGGACATGCGTGGAGAAGCAAAAAGTTTGAGTCACCCAATGTGTACACTCCCATCTGATATGAAACAAAGCGACGCTCTGCCTTCTAGTCTCAGCTCTCTTAACTGTAAACAAGGGTCCCCATCATGGTCCACTCAGTGCCATGTTTTTTTCATTCTTTGTTGATTTCACTGTTTAAAATGGCTGTTTACAAGTGCTACAGTGCTGTCTAGTGCTCCAAAGCACAAGAAGGCTGTGGTGTGACTTACAGAGAAAATACACGTGTTAGATAAGCTTCATGCAAGCACAAGTTATAGTGCAGTTGGCCATGATGTTCATGAATCAACAATATGACGGTACATTATGTGAAATAAGTCCACGTGTTCTCACTCTTATACAGAAGTTGAACTCATACCTGAAAAGTTAAGCTCATGGCAGTAGAGAGTAGAACTGTGGTTAGTAGAGGCTGGGAAGGGTAGGGGAGAGGGAGGGAATAGAGAGGTTGGTTAACAGATACGAATTTACAGCCATATAAGAACAGTAAGTTCTAGTGTTCTGCTAGGTGTCTATAATTAACAATTTACTCTATATTTTCAAAAGGCAAAAAGAAAGAAGTTCAAATGTTCTGAACACAAAGAAGTGATAAATGTTTGTGGTGATGGATATGCTAATTACCCTGATTTGGACATCATACATTGTGTATATGTGTCAAAATATCACTATGTGCCCCATAAATATGTACAATTATTACATGTCAATTGAAAAATAATAAAAACAAGAAAAAAAAAAGAATGCACAACTTGAGCAATTTTGGATATTGACAAATGGTTCTCCAAAGTGGTTATAGGAATTTACACTCCCACATCAATATAATGAGAGTCCCTTAAATCCATATCTTATCAACTCTTGATATTGTCAGTCACTCTACTGTCTGCCAGTCTGATGGGCATGAAATGTTATCTTACTGTGCACTTATTGGGCATTCCCTGATAAGCCGTTAGAGTTTGAGCATCTTTTCATGTTCATTCACCATTCGTAGTTTCTCTTGTGTGAACTGCCTATTCGTATCGTTTACACACTTTCTACTGAGTTTTCTTATTCAGTTTAATCCCCTGCTGAGTACACATTTTGTAAGCTAATTTCTCTCAGATTGTCTGTATTTATTCCTCAACTAGGCACTATAAGAGAATGTAATACAATAGGTAAATCATTGACACTAGAGCCATACAGCCTGGAATTTAATTTTAGTTTAGCGGTTAGTAGTACCAACACTACGACGCTGTGAGAGAATTAAATAAAACGTGAAAAACTTAACATCGTGCTTGGTTCATAGGAAGTACTCAGTAAATATTACACTTAATATCATCAAATTTTTATTATTTTAAGGTATTTTTAGTGTGATCTCTCAAAAGAAGTTCCTAGATATCATTTGAAATATCTCAGTACTGGGTAGGAATATATGAATATACTGAACAGTTTAGCCCTCCTTGAAATTCAGAACTTTATAAATCCTTAAATGTTTATAATGCTCAAAATATTTTTCTCACTTATTTTCAGGTCCTTCATATATCTAAATATGAAAAATCACTGGATTGAAGTACAGTAACAGTACAAGTAGAAGTTATTTACTGAAATAACTATGGATATAAATAAATGGCAATTGGTACTTAGCCTGAAAGCAAACAAATATGAATACAATAACAATGAACCTAATGTTTCTGGAAAAAGTATTGATCAACTTGATTTATAAAAGTTCTGGAAAGTCAACATTCCCACCCAAATACACAGAAAACTTTTATACATTTGTTTCTTATCTTAAAAAAAAGAAAAAAAGATTCAGAAATAATATAGTGGCATGAAATGCTTTTATTTTTCTACCTATATGATAGGAAGGCTGAGAAAAAACGAATGCATCAACTTCTTTCTCTTCCCCACCCATAAGGATGGTACGAAGTCTTTCAACACAGGAGAGAAAAGATAATTATCTTTTCAGGTAAGCTAACCCATTTCACTAAAAAGCAATCTCCCTGTTTATAGCTCACTTATTACAATCCTCAGAAGAAGGAAATTTGTAATAGATGAAACTTGACTAAACTAAAAGAATCCCAATGGCAATAAGTTATACCATCTGTTTTCCCACAGAGAAAATGAGAAAGAAACCAACTTTTGAAATGTCTTTACTTGAATACTTTTTTAAAAACATGTGAACTTTTTTTTTTTTTTTTTTTTTTTAAAGATGACCGGTAAGGGGATCTTAACCCTTGACTTGGTGTTGTCAGCACCACGCTCTCCCAAGTGAGCTAACCGGCCATCCCTATATGGGATCCGAACCCGTGGCCTTGGTGTTATCAGCACCACACTCTCCCGAGGGAGCCACGGGCCGGCCCAAAACATGTGAACTTTAAGTGAAAAGTTTTAATTATCTTTTAAAGACTGTCTTTTGAATGCCACATCATTCCCACTGTTGCCCCTTTTTCTTTTACTGGTCCCATAAATACCACCAAGGACTACTTTGTACCATAAACTGCAGTAGGTTCTGGAGATATAAGGATAAGACAAAGCTCTTACTTGTAAGAATTGCTGATGCTACAATAAAAGCAGAACAGCAGTAATGCTTACTAAGCACCTACTATATGGCGTCGGGTACACAGTAGTTGCGGGAGAGTAGAAATTTTGAAATCGAGATATCAGAAATAATGGTAATTGGTCATCACAAGCTCTAGGGTACGGCCATGGGAAGAGGTAAGCAAGGGGGGGTAAGGCAAGGATAGTTAGAAGTGGGACCAGAGAGGCCAGGTGTCTGGCGGATGTTCCATTCACTAAGAATGATGCCGGGAGTCATGATGAAGAAAGAAAAGGTGGGCTGTGGACTGTTAAGGAAGAACTGCAAGGTGAGGTAATGGGAGACATAATGGCAAATGCTCCAAAGGAGCTGGCACCTTCCAGGGAGAGGAGAAATTGTGTGAAGGCACCAAGAGGAACAAGAAACCCTCTGATTCTCTAAATCCTGAAGTACTTGGGATATAAGAAAAATAGCCACGACTTGGAAGGGCAGGAAGCACTCTCCTCAAGAGTCAGCCAGATTTCGACAACATGCAGAGACGACCTTGAGGATACAGAGGTTTCCCTAATGACAGAGCATGTTCCAGAGTATACAGAAGAGAGAGTGGGGAGGGGGCTGGAGGGGATTGAGAAAGGGAGAGAAATTGGGTCAGATTAGGGGAGACACAGAGCCACAGGGGGCTAAGAATCTGGTCCTCATTCCATTATATGCTGGAATGTTCTATGTAATGACAGATGACTTCAGACGTTATCTGATTTCAGAGGAAATCCTCATTCCACTACTCCTAAAATACGTTTAATGCAAATCACAAATGTTACAGTGAAAATATGTAGCAAAGGCCCAGGAAAATCCACTAGTAGAAACAGAGAACTGCCAGAAGTCAACTCATTTAAGATGATCAGTGAAGTTAGACCAATGGATAAGAATTTGCTCAGTGAACAGGTTAAGAGGGGAAGGCGGCATTCCAGACAGCGGAAGAAGTAAAGATGCACAGGCACCAGCCACAGGGCAATCCTTGTGGCTGCAGCACACGGCATAACAAGAGATAAAGCTGTAAAAACATGAACAGTCTACAGATTCTGAAGAAATAGGACAAGAGAATGACCGATGGCAGTCATCATAAATAGTTTAAAGCAGATGTGGCTACATACAACCGAAAATTCGGTGAAATTATAGTGTTGAACACATAGGTTCTATTACTTCTCTAGTGTAAAGTAAGTAAGAAGACTGGGATTCTCAAGCTGGAACGGCAGATCCAGGGCAATGAGGCATCTAACATGCTCTGATAGTCATGAGTGAAACCACAGCGGCCAGTAGAGCTCCAGCATCTTTCTATATTCCAGGCAGCAGGAAGGAGCAAAAGCAAAAGTAATAAACCTTCCATCTTGGAAAGCTCCCTCTAAAGACCCTTCCTGGATATCCCACAGACAACGTGGGCTTACATCTCATCGACCAGCACTAAGTCACAGGGGCACAGCTAAATGCACAGAAAACCAGAAGACATAATTATTTAGCTGGGCTATTGCCACCTCAAATAAAACTGAAATTTGTTTATTAAAGTACCCAATGAATATTAGGCAGATAACCAGCAATATTTCCATAAAAAATAATAACAGACTCTAATATTTATTGAACACTTACTGGGAGCCAACATTGTATATGTATTATTTAATGGTCATAGCTATCCTGTGCAGTAGACCCTTATGTAACATACATCTGCAGATGAGGAAACTGGGGAATACAGAACTTGAGGAGCTTTCTACAGTCACACGCTATATATTCGCCTCACCTGAGCCCACAGCCTACACTCAACCACTGTGCCACTGCCTCATTATGAGCCCCTTCGAAGTCAGGCAAGGGATGACAAAACCTGAATAAAGGTAGAGAAAGTGAAGATCCAGGTGGGAAAATGGCTTCAAAAAATAATCAACACTCACTTTAGAAAACAGTCTGGCAGTTTCTCAAAAAGTTAAACATAAAGTTCACATATGATCCAGCAATTCACTCCTGGACATATAGCCAAGAGAAATGAAAACACATGTTCAAAAACCTATACATAGATGTTCATAACAGCATTATTCGTAGCAGCCAAAAAGTGGAAACAATCTAATGTCCGCCAGTAATGTCCGCCAGTTGATAAAAATGTAGTATATCCATGCAATGGACTATTATTCAGTCACAAAAGAAATGAAGTACTAATACTTGCCACAGTATGGATGAACCTTTAAAATATCACACTAAGTGAAAGAAGACAGTCACAAAAGATCACATATAATATTACTCAGTTGATATGAAATATTCAGAAGAGATAAATTCATAGAAAAAGTAGATTAGTGCATGCCAAGGGAAATGTCTGCCAGTTGATAAATGAAAAAAATGTAGTATATCCATGCAATGGACTATTATTCAGTCACAAAAGAAATGAAGTACTTATACTTGCCACAGTATGGATGAACCTTTAAAATATCACACTAAGTGAAAGAAGACAGTCACAAAAGATCACATATAATATTACTCACTTGATATGAAATATTCAGAAGAGATAAATTCATAGAAAAAGTAGATTAGTGCATGCCAAGGGCTGAGGGTACAGAGTTAGGGAGAAATGAGAAGTGCTTCTAAAAGGTTTGGAATTTCTTTTTGGGGTGGTGAAAATGTTCTAAAATTGAATGTGATGATGGTTTCACAATTCTGTGAATTTACTAAAAACCATTGAATTACACACTTTAAGTGGGCAATTGTATGATATGTGAATTATATCTCAATAAAACCATGACACACACATACAAAAGATAATGAAGAGATGACAAAATTAGGTAGATTCCTCTGATCAGTTCAGCTCTATTCTAAGAAGGAAAGGAGACATAGTGTGGGGGCAAAGAAATTCCTTAAATCCCACCTGCACATATTCTAAACACCCCCCATGCCTCAGGCTTCTCTCTTTCTCTCCAGGCAATAGAGGTCAAGCCAGACTCCCATTCACACTACCTGAGACATTTCTCCTGCCTTCTGCCTCCATAGTGGCTAGAAAACTGAGCAAGCTTTATCTGTCATGAATAAAGTATATTCACGGAAGTTGAAGAGAGAACCTCTGTACTTAAAGATGGGCTGTTTGGAATAACACAAGCAGNTTGATATGAAATATTCAGAAGAGATAAATTCATAGAAAAAGTAGATTAGTGCATGCCAAGGGCTGAGGGTACAGAGTTAGGGAGAAATGAGAAGTGCTTCTAAAAGGTTTGGAATTTCTTTTTGGGGTGGTGAAAATGTTCTAAAATTGAATGTGATGATGGTTTCACAATTCTGTGAATTTACTAAAAACCACTGAATTACACACTTTAAGTGGGCAATTGTATGATATGTGAATTATATCTCAATAAAACCATGACACACACATACAAAAGATAATGAAGAGATGACAAAATTAGGTAGATTCCTCTGATCAGTTCAGCTCTATTCTAAGAAGGAAAGGAGACATAGTGTGGGGGCAAAGAAATTCTTTTCTTTCAAAGGTAAATGCAGCCATATTTGTCCATTTCTATTACTTATAACAGAATACCAAAGTCCAGGGCACACATCTGGTGAGGGCCTTTTCCTTGGTGATGACTCTGTACGGCAATGCAGGGTTATCACATGGCAAGAAATGGGCTGAACAAAACAGAGCTAAACTGCTCACTTGCTCTCCTTATAAAGCCATCAGAACTGCGCCCATGACACCCATTAAACCATCAAATCATTACCACATGAATGGATCAATCTATTCATGAGGGCACAGTCCTCACAGTCTAATCACCTCTTAAAGGGCCTCACCTTTCAAATACCATAATTGGATTTCCCACCCTCTTAACACTGTTACAGTGGAGATTAACTTTCCAACACATGAACTTCTGGGGGACACATCTGACCCATAGCAGTAGCCCATTGCTTCCTTTAGAAGGGGAGAGCAGTAGAACTTCCACNATCTGACCCATAGCAGTAGCCCATTGCTTCCTTTAGAAGGGGAGAGCAGTAGAACTTCCACTTTAAATCCCACCTGCACAGATTCTAACCACCCCCCATGCCTCAGGCTTCTCTCTTTCTCTCCAGGCAATAGAGGTCAAGCCCGGACTCCCATTCACACTACCTGAGACATTTCTCCTGCCTTCTGCCTCCATAGTGGCTGGAAACCTGAGCAAGCTTTATCTGTCATGAATAAAGTATATTCACGGAAGTTGAAGAGAGAACCTCTGTACTTGAAGATGGGCTGTTTGGAATAACACAAGC
>NW_007729390.1:233749-242552 GCF_000696425.1 Galeopterus variegatus | reverse complement strand
TTCATGAGAATTTCAAGACCCCAAATGCTTAGAGAAGGCAAGACCCTATGAAATCACCTGCCCAACTCCTGCTGTTTACAGAGAAGGATGCTGGTTTTCAGAGAGGTCAGGTTGTTCACCCAAGGACACAAAGCATGGATGGCAGAGCCATTTGTGATATTTTCCTCCACCTCTTGACCTCCCTAGATGACCAGCCTGAAGCTCTCAACTTCATGGGAGAGCTGGGTATGAGCTGGGCACATGGAGTCCCTGACTTTTAGGAAGGCATCCCAGCTTCATTGGGCACAGCGAGTCATCCTGTGGCAGGGACCCTGAGGCCCTCCTCAGAGAAAAAGCCCAGGATGCTCCAAATGCTCTCCAAGATGTAGAAAACAAGGACGTGCCTGGAAACAAGAAATAGATGACAATGTGGGTTTTGTGACTTCTTTCCCAAAAAGGAAATAAACATGGCAAAATTGCTCTTCACTGACAGGACATCTGGGTTTTATAAACAGACCATAAAGAAGACCCAGAGTGGCCCAGATCAGCACCTGTCCCTGCCATCTGGCTCCACCTTCATCCTTGTCATTCTCTCTCTCACCTGGGCTCACAGCACACAGAAGCATTCTTGCCTTTTGGAAGAAGGACCATCTTCTCCTCCCCACAGCCTGTCTCTTGGCTCCTCCCACAGGTGGAGGAGGGTGGATCTGACTGGCAGGAAGGTGAGACTGAACTGCATCCAGTGGGCAGGTTAATATGCAAATAGTTATGAGGGCAAGGATGCTTCTGGCAGCGGGTGACGGAGTATCCAGCTAAAAGTGGCTTACACTCTTGCTACCCAAAGTGTGGTCCACAAATTAGCAACATCGATTTGTTAGAGATGCAGAATCTCAGGTAATATCCTACACCTGCTGAGTCAGAATCTGCTTTTCTCTTTTTAAACAAGATGGTCTATTACCCAGGTGATTCATATGCATTTAGAATTTTTTAGCTTCTTAGAGGCATATTTATTTTATGTAAACTTTCTACCTGCCTTGAAAAACTAATTGTATAATAATCCCAAAGCTGCCAAAACCCTGCTGCATTTTCCTGTCTCATGAAAAATCACAACACCAAAAGAAATTGATTCCTAATGTGTAATATATTTTATCTAACTGCCTAGATGCAGTTCAGACAGTAGGTTGCCCACATTGGTTAATTCATGGGTCCACAAAGAACTGAGTACCTTTTGGTTCCATTTATTTTCTTTTAAAAAAATGTTTTCTATGAATTGTAGATTCACGTGTGGTTGTAGGAAATATGAGAAATCTTATATGCTCTTCACCCATTTTCGTCCAATAGTGTCATCTTGTCTAACTATAGTAAAATATCACAACCAGGAAACTGACTTCGATACAATCCATCTTCTGATAAGATTTCACCCGTTTTTATATGTACTCATTTGTGTGGATTTAGTTCCATGAAACTTTGTTATGTGTTTAAATTTGTGTGACCACCATCACATCACCATTAAGATTCAAACAGCATCACCACAAGAATCCCTTGGTAAATCCTTTTATACACACACCCACCTTCCTCCTTCCTCTACTCACTTACCCCAGGAAACCACTCTTCTGCTCTCCATTTTGACAATTTTGTCAATTACAGACTGCTGTATAAATGGAATCATACTGTAAGTATCCTTTTCAGATTGGCTTTTTCCACTCAGTGTAATTCCCTGGATATTTACCATGTTATCACATGGATCAGTCGTTCATTCCTTTTCACTGCTGAATAGTATTTCATGGTATACATGCACCACAGTTTGTTTAACCATTCATCCATGGGAGGACATTTGGGTTGTTTCCAACTTTTGACTATTACCAGTAAGGCTGCTGTGAATATTCATATATAAGTTTTTGTCCAAATATAAATTTTCATTTCTCTGGGATAAATATCCAAGAGTACAATTGCTGGGTTGTATGGTAAGCACATGTTTAGTTTCTGGAAGAAACTACGAAACTCTTTTCCAGAGCACCTGTACCATTCTACCTTCCCATCAGCAATATATGAGTGACTCAATTTCTCCATATCCTTGCCATCACTTAGTGTTATCACTAAATGATTTTTAATTTTATTTTAATCATTTTCATGGGTGTGTGATTTTAATTTGCATTTCCCTAATGGCTAATGATGTTGAACATCTTTTCATGTACTTATTTACCATTTGTGTATCATCTTTGGTGAAATATTTGTCCCTATCTTTTGCCCATTTTCTAATTAGATTGTTTTTTACTGTTGAGTTTTGAGAATTCTTTATATATTCTAGATACCAGTTCTTTGTTAAATATGTGGTTTAAAAATATTTTCTCCCAGTATATAGCTTGTCTTTTCATCCTCTTCAGAAGCCTTTAACACAACAAAAGTTTTTAATTTCGTTGGGGTCCAATTCATTGATTTTTCCTTTTGCGTTTTTGGTGTCAAGCCTAAGAACTCTTCTTCTAGGCCCTGAAGATTTTCTCCTATGTTATTCAAAAAGTTTTATAGTTGTACATTTTGCATATAAGTCCATGATCCATTTTAGTTTAGGGGTTAGTTTTTGTATAAGGTATGACATTTAGGTTGCAATTAACTTTTTTGCCTATGGATGTGCCATTTTTCTGGCACCATTTGTTGAAAAGGCTATTAAATATTAAAGTTTCAGAAGCACTGGCTTAAGTTAAAAAGGCATTTATCAGCTCACTTAACAATAAGCTCAGAGAAGGCGACTGCAGTTTGGTTTACTCACTAGCTCCAGGATGTCAAGCCTCTATCTCTGCATGTCTGAGATCCTCCGGTCTTCTCCTCAGGGTTTCACGATGGCTGCCGTGGCTCAAGCATCATTAGCCCACGTCCAAAACAGAGGAAGGGAAGGAGAGTTGGGGGATTGTTGTTGTTTTAGTCCATTTTGTGTTGCTATAACAGAAATACCTGAGACTGGGTAATTTATAAAGAAGAGAGGTTTATTTGGCTTACGATTCTGGGACAGCTGCATTTGGCACGGGCCTCAGGCTGCTTCTACTCATGGTGGAAAGTGGCAGGCAGCTGGGGGTACAAGTAGATCACATGGTGAGAGGAAGCAAAAGAGAGAGAGAGAAGGTGCCAGGGTCTTTTTAAGCAAGAGCTCTCATGGGAACTAATAGAGCGAGAACTCACTCATTACTCCCCCCTCCCCCAGGGAGAGCATCAATCCATTCATGAGGGATCTGCCCCCATGAGTCAATCAGTTTCCAACACTGCCACATAGGGGATCAGATTTCCACATGAGTTTTGGAGGGGATGACACATCCAAACTCCAACAGTTGTCATGTGTGTCTTGGGAAACTTTTTCCAGAAGCTTATAGTAGGTGTCCTCTTAGACCTCATTGGCTAGAACTGGGTAACACGCCTACTCTTAAGCCAATCACCAACAAAGGAAAATAGGATTACTGTGATTGGCCCCTAAACCAGTGACCAATCACGTTGCTCCCCTCAGGGCTGGGAAAGGGCCACCATCCCTCAGCATGTTGTGATCTAGCAGGGAGGTGAACAAAAGCAGGTTCCGTTACCAAGAAGGAGGGAGAACGGCCGTCCAGTGTCTGCACGAACCTGGCTGCACCTGCGTGTCCTCTCTGTTTCTCTGTCTTGCTGCCATCAGTGCGGGGCACACCACAGTTCTCCATTCTGCTTGTCAGACCCAGCTCTGCCCGCAGTGTGGGAGGAAGGCTGAGGAGGGTCCAAGCCACAGGCTCCCACCCAACTTTGAGTGCAAGCAACAGAAACCAACTTTAGCTTCCTTGATTCAATTAAGAAATTTATTGGAAGGATGTGGGGTAAGTCACAGAACTACAGGAAAATAAAATGTGGAGAGCCAGACTCAGAGGAGTTGGGGGCATCAGGGCAGCTCCTGGACTCTCCTGTGCCACCATCACGGTGAATCCACTCCGACCTTTCGTGCCCGTGTATCACTCTGCTCACAACTCAGATACCTGGAGTAGGACCAGATTGGCCTGTGTTGGTGTCATGTTAACCCTTGGACTGGGGGGGGGGGTGTTGAAGTTTGAAAGTCCCTCATGGACAGGGAGGGGGAGTTCCTCAGTGGAAGCCTGAGGACCTGTCATCAGAAGAAGACAGAACGAAGCCAGCAGAACAAAGCACGTATGCCTCCACACGTCCTCACCTGCCTCAACTGCCCCTCCAGCTGAGCCCGTCCGCCCCCATCACACACTCCCCCCATCTTTGCTGTGCTGTGACCCCCTCCTGGAAGAAGCCCCTCTTGTGTCTGTTCCTCTGACTTTCTTTGTTCTTCAAGACCCAGTTTAACCCCCTCCCCAACAAGCACCAGCCATTGCTGCTCCGTATAGACATTTTGACCTGGTTAATTACAAGTTGTGGGGGGCTGTCCCGTGCATCCTAGGATGTTTAGCATTGTCCTTGGCCTCTCTACTCAGTAGATACCAGTAACGCTGCCCACCCAATCGTGACAGCCGAAACTGTATCTGGACATTGACAAGTGTACCCTGGAAGGGAAAATTGGCCCTGGTTGAGAGCCACACCCTTTCTGAACCTGAATCACTGAGATTTACTGCTGTAGCAGTGTAATTACATTGTAGTGTTTATTTAACTTTTCATGTCTGCTTATCTCCTTCACAAACAGACTGTAACCAGCCAGGAGAGCGACAGCTGTGGCCTCTGCATGTAGTCACCTCCCACACTGTGCAGGGACGGCTCAGTGAAGTGGGGGCACTGCCGGTCACACACTTGGACTTGCTGGCTTTGAAGCCTCTGCTAGACTGGGTGGCGCACAGCTTGGTTCCATGTCTGGATGCAATGACACATCCCTGAGGACAGGTGGTCTTTATGTACTGAAGACACCCTTGCTGGCTGTGGAGAACGACAGAGTTCTCAATGGATCCAGTGGGAACCAAAGCCTCCTCTGACCCTCCAATAGCGACAGCCACCCCCTCCTCGCCCCAGGCTTCAGACAGAGCTCCCAGCAGCTCTTTACATGCACTGTCTCATTCACAATGAATTAGGGACCAGGGTCCAGTTTTCAGAGGTCAGGAAACTGAGGTATGGTGTATTCCAATGTTCTGCAGACATTCAGAGTGAGTAGGGCCGAGCCAGCTTTGTCTTATGGGGTCTGAGTCCAGGGACAGTGCTCACAGCCATAATTCTGGCAGGACACCATGGCCCACAGTCTCATTGAGGGTCATGTTCTCCACGCAGCATGTGACTTGCAGGAAATGAAGGTGTTTCTCTGCCTTTGCCTGTGGCCAATATTAACTCATCTCCTATTTAGCACAGAGCCTTTATTAAGTTAGAATCACCAGTTTAGCGGGTGCACTGCTTTACCCAGTCACCCGACAGTGACCACATCTGCATTTTACTCACTGCTGTATCGCAGAATCTAGCAGTTCTTGGTACAAGGCAGATCTGGTCACTATTTGCCTCATTTAATTGAATTGTATTACATTTCTTTGTACACTTCATCATACCTAACAGTGTTTTACACAAAGTAGTTATTAAAAAAATACTTTTCAAATGGCTAAATGTTTGATCAATCAATAGGTTTTCAACTGAATATCCTTACAAGTGAATATCATAAAATGACTATAAAAGTGCTTTTATTACTGTGCCTTGATTACCCAGATTAAATGCTTCTTTCAGAGTCTGAGAGCATGGTGATGTTCTGATTTTATGCTCAGATCTTTTCAGTTAAGATATGAGTATATTCAGGTTTGGAAAACTATGAAATTTATAATGTGGATGTTGGGAATTGGTAATGCTGGTGGCCAATTTAAAAAATTCTTGTGGAGATTTATATTCATTAGAAATGATGGCAAGTTCTGGAATGGGATTCTGCAGAGTCGATTTAAGGGAATTTGTTTCAGGGAGATAACCAAGGAAGCAGCAAGCAGAGAAGCCAACTTGGACGTGACACCTCAAGAGACAAAACTCAGCTTGATGAATGGAGCCGAGCACGGGAAAGTGCCGAGTGCCCGTCCCAGGGGGCTGCCTATTTTCTGACAATTGGCAACTCTATCTGTTACCTGTAAATGTGTTATGGGACAAGGAGGTAGATTGTCTGCAGCCCTCAGAGAATAGGACAGTTGTCTTCTTGACTTCCACACAATCCTGCTTCTAAGCAATCCTTAGGATTTATCACTAGTGAGATCCTTGGGTATTTAACCACGTCCCTCTGAGGGCTGTGACCTGACAGTGATGGGAAATAGAGCTGGGGGTGGGGAAAAGAAGCTGGGATGTAGCTTTGACCCTGGGCACATTCTCCAAAAAGGGCACCTCTGCAACACTCTTTTTGAAGTATTATGTTGACATGAGTGGTATTAAGACAATGATCAAAAGACTTTGAAGAAAGCCTTTTGAAATACACAGGTGCAGTGATAGAGGCCAGGCTGGGAGTCTCCCTGTAAAGAGAGGTCAGGGTCAGCAGCCCTGTGAATGGGTGTGCTCGCTCATTTGCCTCCCACTCAATGGCACACACTCCATCCAGATTCACCCCAGGTCCACTGCTGCAGGGGTAGGTAGGACCCATCTCTAGCTGTGAAACTTACAAGGTGGGAGTGCGGAAGACTTGCCCCTCTCCAGAAGCAGAGGAAGGCTTTGGGCTGGGGCTGCTTAGTCCCTAGAGCTGAGGGGGTTTTTTTTTTTTTTTTTGCCAAGGGTCGCTTTTCCAGCTGGGAGTGCAAATACATCTACATCACTCTCCACGTGGGAAGTGAGAGGACCAATAAAACAGCATCTGTAAATCACACAGGCAACAAAGCCACCAAAAAAACCCTTGAAAATAGGACCTAATGGCATGCCCACATTGCTGAGAAATGCCGTTTTCAGCAATTTCCTCTCTGCACTGGAGAGATCAGTGAACACGGACACTTGTTACCATCTCATTCTGCACCAGGTGTCCACCACTCTCTAAAACCATCTTCAAGTTCATGTGCAGCTGTCTCTGCAAGGATGAGCTGAATTGACCTTTGAAAAGCCCTACTTATGGGGCTTAGTAATTTTCTTTGGAAAGGGCAGTTTTGAGTTTAGAGACAGTGTGACTGCAGTTACACGGAGACCCAAAACGTTGAAAGATAGTTTATTCTTCATTCCATGCCTCTATTTACCAAAAGAACAACAAGAAAGAAAGAAATGGTGGCAGCAGAGGTTGGAGAAGAAGCACAGTGTTTTCTTCAGGCTCCGAGAGTAAAGAGCTCACCAGATAGTGTGTCAAATCCTGATCGCTCTTGGAAACTCAAGACCCTCACACAATTTCAAGGTGCAAGGGCCCCTTGAAGTTGTCCACTGTTGGGGTGGGCACCTCCATGAGTAAGTCACACTAGGAGGCTGGTGGTGAGCCCTGCTCTCAGCATCCAGCCTGTCTCCTCCAGTCTGTCCGGGGACCACCCTGTGCGTTTCCGAGACTTCTGGGCCCCTCTTGTGACAGAGAATCTACTTTTACGCATGACTTTCTTATTGGGCATTATCTCAGCCTCTCGTTTTCGCACAACGGTTTAGAAACCCCATCTTTTAAAAAACACTTTAATTTTCTGAAGTGGACTAATCCATGCCCCCAATTGTCACCCCCACAGCTCAATCAGAGGTAGAGATGTTACAATGTCTTCTGGGTAGAAAGTGGGGTGGGGACGTCAGGAAGTAGAGGATTATGCCCCAGCTCCCTTTAAGAAAAACGCATTTGGTATGTGTGTGCGCATGCATGAGTATGCACAGGAACACGTGTGCTAGTGTGAGAGTGTGCATGCATGCTGGAGTGTGTGCGTGCTGACACGGGGTGTGTGTGCTCATGTGTGCATGCATGTGTGCGTATGTGCATTTCGCCTCCTTTGTTACCGTGAAGGCCCTGGAGGCCAGGCCCCTGCATCCATTTCCACTGTGAGTCCTGTATTCCCCACCCCCAGGAATTTGCAGGGTTTGGTTACCTCAGGAATACAGGAAGAGGAGCTAAAAGCAGGGTTAACTACTTTTTTCAAGTCTGGAGCATCCAAACCACTTGAGAAAGAAGAAATATCTCATCACGAAAAGTAATCTGGAGATGAATCCACAACAGGATCGCATTCCCCTCAGTACGGTGATTGGTTCAGGGTGATCAGTAACCCAGGACTAAGCCAATGAACATGCAGTGTCCCCTCCGCGGTCGGAACTGATTCCCAACTGGGCATGTGACTATGTTCGTCCAAGCAGAGTGGTGATAGGACTTTCTTATCTTTCATAAACTTATTTTTCTTATTTTTTTCAAGAGCAATTTTAAGTTAACAGCAAAATGAACTAAAGGTAAAGAGATTTCCCACATACCCTTCTGCCCTACACCCATCCATCCTGTCCCAACAACATCCGGTACCAGAGAGGTACATTTGTTACAACTAATGCCCCTACATCGACACGTCATTCTCACCCAAAGCCCATAGTTTACATTAGGGTTTATTCTTGGTGGTGTACGTTGTAAGGATTTGGACAAACGTATAATGACATGTACCCATCATTACAGTATCATACAGAGTATTTCCACTGTCCTAAAAAGCCACTTTGCTCCACCTACTCCTCCATCTCTCCCCCCAACCCCTGGAAATCACTGATCTTTTTATCTATTGTCTCCATACTTTTTTCTTTTTCTAGAATGTCATGTAGTTGGAATCATATAGTATGTAGCCCTCTCATATTGGCTTCTTTTTTTTTTTTTTTTTCCTTTTTTGTCTTTTTTCATGACCGGCAACGGATCGCAACCCTCAGTGTCGCGCCCGTACCGGACCGGGACCGGCAACGGGATCGCAACCCTCGGTGTTGCTCCCGCACCTCGCTCAGC
>NW_007729390.1:226001-232749 GCF_000696425.1 Galeopterus variegatus | reverse complement strand
CCCGCACCTCGCTCAGCCAGTGAGCGGGAACCGGTCTGTATGTGGGATCCGAACCCTCGGCGGGAGCGCCACCGCGCTCCCAAACGGCGCACTGTAGCAGTGCGCCACCGGGCCGGCCCTCATATTGGCTTCCTTTGCTTAGTAACATGCACTTAAGTTTCCTCCATGTCTTTACATGGCTTGCTAGCTCATTTCTTTTTACTGCTGAATAATATTCTATTATCTGGACATACCACCGTTTATCCATTCACCTACTGAAGAACATCTTGGTTTTTTCCAAGTTTTGGCAATTATGAATAAAGCTGCTATAAATATTCATGTGCAGGGTTTTGTGTGGATGTAAATTCTCAACTAATTTGGGTAAATGCCAAAGAGTGTGATTAATGGACCATATGGTAAGAATATGCTGAGTTTTGTAAGAAACTGCCAAATTGTCTTCCAAAGGGGCTGTACCGTTTTGCATTCCCACTGGCAATTAATGAGAGTTCCTGTTACTCGACAATGTCACCAGCATTTGGTGTTGTCAGTGTTTAGGATTTTTTCCATTCTAACAGGTGCGTAGTGGTATATCACTGTTGTTTTAATTTGCAATTCCCTAATGACATATGATGCTGAGCATCTTTTCATATGCTTATTTATCATCTATATATCTTCTTTGGTGAGGTATCTGTTAAGATCTTTGGCTCATTTTTTAGTCAGGTTGCTTTCTTATTGTGGAGTTTGAGTTCTTTTTGTATTTTAGATAACTGTCTTTTATCAGATGTATCTTTTGCAAATATTTTCTCCCAGTCTGTGGCTTGCCTTTTCATTCTTTTGGCAGTATCTTTTGCAGAGCATACATTTTAATTTCAATGAACTCCAGCTTATCGATTATTTTTTCATGGGTCATGACTTTGATGTTGTATCTAAAATGTCATCACCAAACTCAAGGTCATCTTGATTTTCTCCTGTGCTGTCTTCTAGGAATTTTATAGTTTTGGCTTTTACATTTAGGTCTATGTTCCATTTTGAGTTTTTTTGGTGGAGTATATAATGTCTGTGTCTAGATCCTTCTTATTTTTTTTTTTTTGTGTGTGTGTGCAGATGTTCAGTTGTTGCAGTGGCATTTGTTGAAAAGATTGTCTTTGCACCATTGTATTGGTTTTGCTTTCTTATCATAGATTAGTTGACTTTATTTATGTGGGTCTGTTTTGGGGCTCTTTGTTCTGTTTCACTGTTCGATCAGTGCGACCAATAATATACTCTTTTGATTACTGTAGCTTTATAGTAAGTCATAAAGTCAGGCAGTGTTGCTCGTCCAACTTCATTCTTCTCCTTCAATACTGTGCTGGCTGTTCTGAGTCTTTTGCCTCTCCATAAAAGCTTTAGAAGCAGTTTATCAATATCCTCAAAATAACTTGCTGGAATTTTGATTGGAATTGTATTGAATCTATGATCAAGTTGGGGAGAGCTGATACCTGGACAATATTGAGCCAATATTCATGAACATGTAATATTTCTCCATTTATTTAGTTAAAAAAATTTTTTTTTCATCAGAATTTTGTAGTTTTTCTCAAATAGATCTTGTACATATTTCACTAGATTTGTACCTAAGTATTTCCTTTTTGGGGGTGCTAATGTTAATGGTATTGTGTTTTTAATTTCAGTTTTTAAAAAAACTTAATTTAATTTAATTTTACTTCTCCAAATACAGTGTACTTGATTTTCATGCCCCTTTCCCCATTCCTCTCCTCCCCTGACACATTGTACCTGTGTACTTGGCTTAAATAGGGCAAGAAATTTTTGTGGTTATCCTGTCTTCTTCCCCCCACCCTTTATTTATTTGTGTGTTTATTTATTTATTTATTTTTAGCTCCCACAAATAAGTGAGAACATGCGGTATTTCTCTTTCTGTGCCTGACTTGTTTCACTTAATATAATTTTCTCTAAGTCCATCCATGTTGTAATGAATGGCAGTATTTCATTCATTTTTATAGCAGAGAAGTAGTCCATTGTGTAGATGTACCATAGTTTCCTTATGCACTCACCAGATGATGGACATTTCGGCTGGTTCCAGCTCTTGGCTCTTGTATATAGAGCTGCAATAAACATTGGAGTAAAGTTATCCCTTCAGCATGATGATTTCCATTCTTCTGGGTATATTCCCAGCAGTGGGATTGCTGGGTCATGTGGTAGATCTATCTGTAATTGTTTGAGGAAACTCCATATCATTTTCCATAAAGGCTGCCCCATTTTGCAGCCCCACCAACAGTGGATAAAGGTTCCTTTTTCTCTGAAATCTCTCCAGCACTTATTGTTCTCAGTCTTTTGGATGTTAGCCATCCTAACTGGAGTGAGATGGTATCTAGTGTGGTTTTGATTTGCATTTCCCAGATGCAGAGTGATACTGAGAACTTTTTCATGCGTCTGTTGGCCATTCGTATTTCATCCTTTGAGAAATGTCTGTTCAGCTCCTTTGCCCATTTTTTAATTGTGTTATTTGTTTTTTTGTTGTAAAGTTGTTTGAGTTCCTTTGTATATTCTGGATATTAATCCTTTGTCATATGTATATTTAGCAAATATTTTCTCCCACTCTGTTGGTTGTTTCTTTACTCTGTTGATTGTTTCTTTTGCTGTGCAGAAGCTTTTTTTTTTTTTTTTTGTGACCGGTAAGGGGATCGCAACCCTTGGCTTGGTGTTGCCCGCGCCGCTCTCAGCCAGTGAGCGCACCGGCCATTCCTATATAGGATCTGAACCCGTGGCCGGAGCGTCGCTGTGCTTCCAGCACTGCACTCTCCCGAGTGCGCCACGGGGTTGGCCCATGCAGAAGCTTTTTAGTTTGATATAATCCCATTTGTTTATTTTACCTTTAGTTGCCTGTGCTTTTTGGGTCCTATTCATGAATTCTGTACCCACTCCTATTTCCTGAAGTGTCTCCCCTATGTTTTCTTTAAGGAGTTTTATTGTTTCAGGGTGTATATTTAATTCTTTAATCCATTTTGAGTTGATTTTGGTATATGTTGAAAGATACGGGTCTAGTTTCTTTCTCCTACATATGATTATCCAGTTTTCCCAGCACCATTTGTTGAAAAGGCAGTCTCTTCCCCAGTATGTAGACTTGCTGCCTTTGTCACAGATCAGATGGCTGTAGGCATATGGGCTAATTTCTGGGTTCTCTATTCTGTTCCATTGATCTGTGTGTCTCCTTATGCCAGTACCATTCTGTTTTGGTTATTATAGCTTTGTAATATAGTTTAAAACCAGGTAGTGTTATGCTACCAGCTTTATTATTTTTGCTCAGGATTGCTTTAGCTATGTGTGGTCTTTTGTTGTTCCATATAAATGTCTGGATAGCTTTTTCCATCTCAGATAAAAATATCATTGGAATTTTGATGGGGATTGAATTGAATTTGTAGATCACTTTGGGTTATATGGACATTTTCACAATGTTAATTCTTCCAGCCCAAGAGCATGGGATATCTTTCCATCTTCTTGTGTCCTCTTTAATTTCTGTCAACAGTGGTTTGCAGTTCTGTTCGTAGAGATTTTTCACATCCTTGGACAGCTTTTTTCCTAAATATTTTATTTTTTTGGTGGCTATTGTAAATGGGCTAGCTTTCTTGATTTCTTTTTCTGCATGTTTACTGGTGGAGTATAGAAATGCTACTGACTTTTGTGTGTTGATTTTGCACTCTGCAACTTTACTGCAATCGTTTATCAACTCTAGGAGTTTTTTATAGAAGCTTTAGGCTGTTCAATATAAAGGATATCATCTGCAAAAAGGGACAGCTTGACTTCGTCCTTTCCAATCTGGATGACCTTTATTTCCTTCTCTTCTCTGATTGCTCTGGCTAGTACTTTCAACACTATGTTGAATAGGAGTGGTGAGAGTAGGCATCCTTGTCTAGTTCCTGTTCCAGTTCAGGATGATATTGGTAGTGGGCTTATTGTATATGGCTTTAATTATGTTGAGATACTTTCCATCTATGCCTAACTTGCAGAGAGTCTTTATCATGAAAGGATGTTGAATTTTGTCAAATGCTTTTTTAGCGTCAATAGAGATGATCACGTGGTTTTCATCTTTGCTTTTATTAACATGGTGTATCACATTTATTGATTTTCATATGTTGAACCAACCTTACATCCCTGGGATGAGCCCCACTTGATCATGGTTTATAATTTTCTGTATGTGTTGCTGTATTCTGTTAGCTAGTATTTTATTGAGGATTTTTGCACCTATATTCATCAAGGATATTGGGCTGTAGTTTTCTATTTTTGATGCATCTTTGTCTGGTTTTGGTATCAGGGTGATATTTGCCTCATAGAATGAGTTTGGGGGAATGGCCTCTGTTTCAATCTTTTGGAATAGTTTGTAGAGAATTGGTATCAGTTCCTCTCTGAAGATTTGGTAGAACTCTGCAGTGAACCCATCTGGTCCTGGGCTTTTCTGTGTTGGGAGCCTTCTGATAACAGCTTAAATCTCTTTTGTTGTTATTGGTCTGTTCAGATTTTCTATATCTTCTTGGCTCAGTTTTGTTAATTTGCATGCATTCAGAAATTTATCCATTTACTCCAGATTTTCAAATTTATTGGCATATAGACGTTTATAGTAGTCTCTAATGATTCCTTTTATTTCTGAGGTGTCAGTTGTAATATCACTTTTTTTGTTTCTAATTTTTGTTACTTGGGTCTTCTCTCCTTTTCTTAGTTAGTCTTGCTAAAGGTTTGTCGATTTTATTAATCTTTTCAGAGAACCAATTTTTTGTTTCATTTATCTTTTGTATTGTTTTTCGTGTTTCTATTTCATTTAGTTCTGCTCTGATCTTAATTATTTCTGTCTACTAACTTTAGGCTTGGATTGTTCTTGTTTTTCTAGACCTTTAAGGTGAAGTGTTAGGTTATTTATTTGCCATCTTTGCATTCTTCCGAAGTAAGCATTTAATGTAATAAATTTCCCCCTTAAAACTGCTTTTGCAGTATCCCACGGGTTTTGGTATGATGTGTCATTATTTTCATTAGTTTCAAGAAATTTTTTGATTTCCTGTTTAATTTCTTCTTGGACCCACAGGTCATTAAATAGAATGTTGTTTAATTTCCATGAATTTGTATAGTTTTCATATTTTTGTTTATTATTGATTTCTAATTTTAATCCATTGTGATCAGAAAAAATACATGGAATAATTCTAATTTTTAAAAACTTGTTAAGACTTGCTTTGTGACCTAACATGGGGTCTATCCTGGAGAATGTTTCATGTGCTGATGAGAAGAATGAATATTCTGAGGTTGTTGGGTGGAATGTTCTATAGATATCTGCCAAATCCAATTGCTCTAAAATATTGTTTAGATCTTGTGTTTCTCTGTTGGTGTTTTGCCTAGATGATCTGTCCAATGATGACAGTGGGGTGTGCAGGTCCCCCACTATTATGGTGTTAGTGTCTATTTCTTTCTTTAGATCTAATAGTGTTTGCTATGTAAATCTGGCTGCTCCAACATTAGGTGCATATATATTTATGATTGTTATGTCTTCTTGATGAATAGATCCTTTTATCATTATATATTGGCCATCTTTATCTCTTTTAATGGTTTTTGCTCTGAAGTCTATTTTATCTGATATAAGAATAGCTACTCCAGCTTGTTTTTCATTTTTACTTGCATGAAATATCTTTTTCCATCCTTTCACTCTTAGTCTATGTGTGTCTTTACAGGTCAAGTGAGTCTCTTGGAGACAGCAGATTGTTGGGTCCATCTTTTTAATCCAGTCAGTCAGTCTGTGTCTTTTGAATGGGGAATTTAGTCCCTTTACGTTCAGCGTTATTATTGAAAGGTGTTGATTTACTCCTAGCATTATATTAATTTTTGTTTAGATGTCTTAAGTATCTTTTGTTCCTTTCTTTCAAATTTTCTGCTTGTCTTCTGTATTTGTTGGTTTCTTGGGGTGATAGATAAACTATATTTTCTCTCTTTTGTTAGCATTTTTGTTTTGATGGTACATATTGTTCTTTCTTGTGTATTCATGGTAGTGATGGTTGTTTTTGTGGTATTAAACCCAGTATTTCCTTGAGAATTCCTTGTAGGGCTGGTCGTGTGGTAGTGAACTCCTGCAGTTTTTGTTGTCTGAGAAATATACTATTTGTCCTTCATTTCAGAAGGATAGCCTTGCTTAGTAAAGTATTCTTGGCTGGCAATTTTGTCCTTTAGTGTTTTGAATATATCATCCCATTCTTTTCTGGCTTTTAGAGTTTCTGATGAAAAGTCTGATGTTATTCTGATTGGGGCTCCCTTATAAGCAACTGGCTGTTTCTCTCTTGCAGCTTTTAAGATTCTCTCTTTGTCTTTGATTTTTGTCAGTTTGATTATCACATGTCTTGGAGAGGACATTTTTGGGTTGAATGTGTTTGGTGATCTTTGGGCTTCCTGAATCTGGGGATCTGTGACTTTCCCTATACCTGGGAAGTTTTCTGCTATTATCTCATTGAGTATGTTTTCAATGCCATTTCTTTTTTCCTCCCCTTCTGTAATACCCATGATTTGGATATTTGAGTGCTTAAGGTTGTCAGTTGTCTCTCTTAAATTTTCTTCAATTTTTTTTGATTCTTTTTTCTTTTTTCTGGTCTGCCTGTGATAATTCAAACAGCCTGTCTTTGAGATCAGAAATTCTCTCTTCTGCTTGTTCAAGTCTGCTGCTTAAACTCTCTGTTGTATTCTTTATTTCATTGAACGAATCCTTCAGCTCCACAAGCTCAGCTACATTCTTTTTCAAGGCATTGAT
>NW_007729390.1:192086-225991 GCF_000696425.1 Galeopterus variegatus | reverse complement strand
CTGTAGTTTTCTATTTTTGATGCATCTTTGTCTGGTTTTGGTATCAGGGTGATATTTGCCTCATAGAATGAGTTTGGGGGAATGGCCTCTGTTTCAATCTTTTGGAATAGTTTGTAGAGAATTGGTATCAGTTCCTCTCTGAAGATTTGGTAGAACTCTGCAGTGAACCCATCTGGTCCTGGGCTTTTCTGTGTTGGGAGCCTTCTGATAACAGCTTAAATCTCTTTTGTTGTTATTGGTCTGTTCAGATTTTCTATATCTTCTTGGCTCAGTTTTGTTAATTTGCATGCATTCAGAAATTTATCCATTTACTCCAGATTTTCAAATTTATTGGCATATAGACGTTTATAGTAGTCTCTAATGATTCCTTTTATTTCTGAGGTGTCAGTTGTAATATCACTTTTTTTGTTTCTAATTTTTGTTACTTGGGTCTTCTCTCCTTTTCTTAGTTAGTCTTGCTAAAGGTTTGTCGATTTTATTAATCTTTTCAGAGAACCAATTTTTTGTTTCATTTATCTTTTGTATTGTTTTTCGTGTTTCTATTTCATTTAGTTCTGCTCTGATCTTAATTATTTCTGTCTACTAACTTTAGGCTTGGATTGTTCTTGTTTTTCTAGACCTTTAAGGTGAAGTGTTAGGTTATTTATTTGCCATCTTTGCATTCTTCCGAAGTAAGCATTTAATGTAATAAATTTCCCCCTTAAAACTGCTTTTGCAGTATCCCACGGGTTTTGGTATGATGTGTCATTATTTTCATTAGTTTCAAGAAATTTTTTGATTTCCTGTTTAATTTCTTCTTGGACCCACAGGTCATTAAATAGAATGTTGTTTAATTTCCATGAATTTGTATAGTTTTCATATTTTTGTTTATTATTGATTTCTAATTTTAATCCATTGTGATCAGAAAAAATACATGGAATAATTCTAATTTTTAAAAACTTGTTAAGACTTGCTTTGTGACCTAACATGGGGTCTATCCTGGAGAATGTTTCATGTGCTGATGAGAAGAATGAATATTCTGAGGTTGTTGGGTGGAATGTTCTATAGATATCTGCCAAATCCAATTGCTCTAAAATATTGTTTAGATCTTGTGTTTCTCTGTTGGTGTTTTGCCTAGATGATCTGTCCAATGATGACAGTGGGGTGTGCAGGTCCCCCACTATTATGGTGTTAGTGTCTATTTCTTTCTTTAGATCTAATAGTGTTTGCTATGTAAATCTGGCTGCTCCAACATTAGGTGCATATATATTTATGATTGTTATGTCTTCTTGATGAATAGATCCTTTTATCATTATATATTGGCCATCTTTATCTCTTTTAATGGTTTTTGCTCTGAAGTCTATTTTATCTGATATAAGAATAGCTACTCCAGCTTGTTTTTCATTTTTACTTGCATGAAATATCTTTTTCCATCCTTTCACTCTTAGTCTATGTGTGTCTTTACAGGTCAAGTGAGTCTCTTGGAGACAGCAGATTGTTGGGTCCATCTTTTTAATCCAGTCAGTCAGTCTGTGTCTTTTGAATGGGGAATTTAGTCCCTTTACGTTCAGCGTTATTATTGAAAGGTGTTGATTTACTCCTAGCATTATATTAATTTTTGTTTAGATGTCTTAAGTATCTTTTGTTCCTTTCTTTCAAATTTTCTGCTTGTCTTCTGTATTTGTTGGTTTCTTGGGGTGATAGATAAACTATATTTTCTCTCTTTTGTTAGCATTTTTGTTTTGATGGTACATATTGTTCTTTCTTGTGTATTCATGGTAGTGATGGTTGTTTTTGTGGTATTAAACCCAGTATTTCCTTGAGAATTCCTTGTAGGGCTGGTCGTGTGGTAGTGAACTCCTGCAGTTTTTGTTGTCTGAGAAATATACTATTTGTCCTTCATTTCAGAAGGATAGCCTTGCTTAGTAAAGTATTCTTGGCTGGCAATTTTGTCCTTTAGTGTTTTGAATATATCATCCCATTCTTTTCTGGCTTTTAGAGTTTCTGATGAAAAGTCTGATGTTATTCTGATTGGGGCTCCCTTATAAGCAACTGGCTGTTTCTCTCTTGCAGCTTTTAAGATTCTCTCTTTGTCTTTGATTTTTGTCAGTTTGATTATCACATGTCTTGGAGAGGACATTTTTGGGTTGAATGTGTTTGGTGATCTTTGGGCTTCCTGAATCTGGGGATCTGTGACTTTCCCTATACCTGGGAAGTTTTCTGCTATTATCTCATTGAGCATGTTTTCAATGCCATTTCCTTTTTCCTCCCCTTCTGTAATACCCATGATTTGGATATTTGAGTGCTTAAGGTTGTCAGTTGTCTCTCTTAAATTTTCTTCAATTTTTTTTGATTCTTTTTTCTTTTTTCTGGTCTGCCTGTGATAATTCAAACAGCCTGTCTTTGAGATCAGAAATTCTCTCTTCTGCTTGTTCAAGTCTGCTGCTTAAACTCTCTGTTGTATTCTTTATTTCATTGAACGAATCCTTCAGCTCCACAAGCTCAGCTACATTCTTTTTCAAGGCATTGATTTCTTTGTACATTTCTTCTTTCAGATCCTATATGTTTTTTCTCATTTCATTGTGTTGTTTCATTGAGTTTTCTTGTATCTCATTTAGTTTCCTTAGAATAGTTACTCTAAATTCCTTGTCTGTCATTTCAAAGCCTTCCTGTTCTGTAGGATCTAGCACTTGTAAGTTATTAATTTCCTTTAGTGGCGATGTACTTTCGTGATTTTTCATATTTCTGGTTTCTTTCCTTTGGTGTATTGTCATTGTGGCTGGGGGTATCACAGTTCACTCGTTTCACCCTGATGTCTGGATTGGATCCTGAATGGTCTTCTGCTTCTGGTTGGGAGCTTGGGAGTCCAGAGCCTCTCAAGTCGCTCATAGAGACAGACGGCCTGGGCCGGAAGTCCCACCCCACCTGCCTTCACTGGCTTGTCAGGCTCGGGCTTGGGAGCCCATGTCTCTCAGGTCGCTCACAGAGACAGATGGCCTGGTGGGAAGTCCTGCCCCACCTGTGTTTACCATCTTGTCTGGCTTGGGGCTTGGGAACCCAGAGCCTCTCAGGTCTCTCATGGAGATGGGATGGCCTGGGCCAGAATTCCCACCCTGTCAGCCTTTGCCAGCTCATCTGGCTCAGGGCTTGGGAGCCTGTGCCTCTCAGGTTGCTCACGGATGGATGGCCTGCACCGGGAGTCCCACCCCGGTCACCCCGCCTTCTCTGGCCAGCAGGCTCGGGGCATGTGGGCCCAAAAGCTCTAAAGTCTCTCTACAAAATGGGGAGCAACCTGAACTGGGGTCCCATGGCAGGTGGCTTCTGTCCATTCCAGCACAGATTTCAGGTCCTCTGTCGCTGCTCCTCAAAAGCTGCAAATTGGTCACTCTGTGGGAGAGAGCGACACCAGGAACTGACTATTCTGCCATCTTGACCCATCCCCTCTCCGTGTTTTAAATTTCAAATTCCACTTGTTCATTGCTGGTATATAGGAGAGTGATTGGCTTTTGTATATTAACTTTGTATCCTGCAACCTTGCTATAATAACATATAAGTTATATGAGTTTTTTGTTGATTCTTTCATATTGTCTGTATAGACAATCATGTCATCTGAAAACAAAAACAGTTTTATTTATTTCTTCTCATTTCCTTTTCTTATCTTAGCTAGGACTTGCATTAGCCAGGACATCCAGAATGATATTGAAAAGCAGCAGTGAGAGGGGACATCCTCGCCTTGTTCCTGATCTTAGTGGGAAAGCTTTGAGTTTCTCACCATTAAGTATAATGTTAGCTGTAGGTTTTTTGCAGATATTGTTTATCAGTTTGAGAAAGTGTCCCTCTATTCCTAGTTTATTGAGAGTTTTTATCATGAATGAGTGTTGGACTTTGTCAGCTGCTTTTTCTGCAGCTAGTGATATGATAGTGTGATTTTTCTTTTTTAGCCTGTTGATGTGATCAATTACATTCATTGATTTTGAAGATAAGACTTTTGATTGATGGTTGGGGAATAGAAACTTTTACTGTTCTGGAAAGTGAGGATGCAGACAGTAGTCTATGATCATGAGGAAAGCCATTGAGAATGAAGTCTCTGGCCTTGGGGACAGATTAAGATGAGTACAAAGAAATGGAGCTGAAGATTGGTGAAATCCCCGAGGCCTTGCACCTTAGTTGCAGAAGCCTGTACATTCCCTGTAATGTTTAGTTCAATTTGACTTTTTTGTTGCTATTTGTAGCCCCAAACATACCCTCCTCACCTCTGGGGTGTTCAAGGAAAGGGAGGCTGACAAGGTGCCAGGGAGTGTTGAGAAAGGGATTTCTAGTGGGCTGAAGACTGGGCTGCAAAGGGCTGTGTAAATTTCCTCCTGGTTGAATGACATGACAAATAACACTTATTTTTCTGGAAAATCTGTGTGCACATGTGCATGTATGTAGAAAGGTGGAAAAATAGCATTTTTTAGAGGAATAAAGAAATCACTAATATGTTTTTCAAACCCCTGCCAAGCTGATGGGAAGGGCAGCTCAGATGCATGTTGTGAGCTGCAGGTTCTGTGGACCTGAGTGGGGCCCCAGCAGTTCCAGGGAGGATTCCACCTTCTCACTGCAGGACGGGTCTCGAAGCCACAGAGACAACTTGATCAAGGGATGGAGGAGACAAAGCAAATGCTTCAGTATCTCTGCCTGTGTTTAGGCTTGACCTTGAAGAGGGCAGGTGGAATTCATTACCACGAGCACATGCCCTAGACCAGAGGCACTGCTGCATTCTCCACACTGATTCTGTGTGTCTGGTTGTCATCCTGGTGACCACAGAGGCCACATGTCTGGCCTGGCTGGCTTGTGTCTGCAGCAGTGCCTCCTCGGGATTCTGGAGCATCCCGAGACCACATGGTCTTGCCTGCAGCCACCAGGATGTGCCCTGTACTTGACTTCACCCAGCAGCAGGTCCAAATGATCCACGCTGGAGGCCTCGATGTTGGCAAAAATTGGCAGCATGTAAGTCACTAGGGAGCCTTTTTTTTTCTTTTGCTATCATTACTATTCAGTTCAGGTCCTATGTTTAGGCTTCATGAAACTTAAAACACCCCTTGTTGGAAAAGGGAGAGGTTATTTCTTCAGCTCTTGCTAGGAGGAGGGCCAAATGTGCCCACCTCGGGTCAAATGATCCTTGCTAATTTTCTTCCACCCCCATCTAAGGACACCCCTCTACTTGGACTCCAGCCACAGAATGTGAATAGAATGTAACTGTCTTTGTATGTGGAACTAATCAATATGCCACCCTCAGGCCAGTTCTACTGACAGTAAACCTGAAAACGGTCACAATGTAACTCTGTGTCTGTGAACAAATACACATCTACCAAATGGCTAAAAATTGAAAGACTACAGACTCACTAGGAGCATCTAAGCATAAGATCAATTCTTAAGTGTAAATGCAGCAAATTGTTACATGCACTCACATATATGTGACAACCCCCAAATAAACATATAGACCACCCAGTAAAGATATAGTGCCATCTCTCTCCTAACCCCTATTCTTTTTTTTTTTTTTTTTTTTGTCTTTTTTCATGTCTGGCAACGGATCGCAACCCTCAGTGTTGTGCCTGTACCGGACCGGGACCGGCAACGGGATCGCAACCCTCGGTGTTGCTCCCACACCTCTCTCAGCCAGTGAGCGGGAACCGGTCTGTATGTGGGATCCGAACCCTCGGCGGGAGCGCCACCGCGCTCCCAAGCGGCACACTGTAGCAGTGCGCCACCGGGCCAACCCCTAACCCCTATTCTGATTTCTGTCATCATAGGTTAGTTTTAAGATTAGTTTTGTTTGTCCTTGAACTTCATATAAATGAGGTCATACAGGTTGAGCATCCCAAATCTGAAAATCCAAAATCCAAAATGTTTCCAAATCTGAAACTTTTTGAGCATGGACATGATGCTCAAAGGAAATGCCCACTGGAGTATTTTGGATTTCAGATTTTCAGATTTTGGATGCTCAACCAGTATAATGCAAATATTCCACAATCTGAGAAAATCTGAAATCCAAAACACTTCTGGTCCCAAGCATTTTGGATGAGGGAAAGTTAACCTGTCCCATATTTAGTCTTCTGTGTCTGGCTTTTTTGACTCTTCATTAAGTCTGTGAATATATCCATGTTGTTCCTTATAGCAGTGGTTCATCCTTTTTTCATCGTTATGTAGCATTCCATTGAATGGATAGACCTCAGTTTATCAATTCTACTGCTAGTGGAGTAATGCTTAGTTTTTTTTTCTATTAGGAGTACAGCTGCCATGAATGTGCATATATGTGTCTTTTGGTGAATGTATGCACTCATTTCTCTCTGATAGGTTCCCAGGATAGGAGGACCAGATCGTAGGGGAGGTGGATGTCCAGTTAGTGTTAGTAAATATTGCCAAATACTTTCCACAGTGGCTGCAGCAATTTTCACTCCCATCAACAGCACAGTTGTTCTACATCTTCGTCAACACTTGGGATGGAGTTTGGATGTGTTGTCCCCTCCAAAACTCATGTGGAAATCTGATCCCCAATGTGGCAGTGCTGGGAGCTGTTTGAGCCATGGGGGTGGATCCCTCATGAATGGATTAATGCTCTCCCTGGGGGAGGGGGAGTAACGAGTGAGTTCTCGCTCTATTAGTTCCTGCAAGAGCTTGTTGTTTATAGGACCCTGGCACCTCCTCTCTCTCTCTTGCTTCCTCTCACCATGTGATCTGCTTGTACCTGCCGGCTGCCTGCCACTTTTCCGCCATGAGTAGAAGCAGTCTGAGGCCCGTGTCAGATGCAGCTGTCCCGGAATCATAAGCCAAATAAACCTGTCTTCTTTGTAAATCACCCACTCTCAGGTATTTCTGTTATAGCAACACAAACAGACTAATACAAAAAATTGGTACTAAGAGTGTGGTACCAATTTTCTGTATTAGTCCATTTTTGTTGCTTATAACAAATACTTGAAAACGTGGAAATGGCTTTGGAGCTGGGTGCTGAGGAGAGGCTAGAGGAATTTGGAGGAACAGGCTAGAAAAAGCCTGGCTGCTGGTGGGAGTTTAGAAGACAAGAAAACCAGGGGAAGTTTTGGAATGCCTTAGAGACTGGTTACGTGGTGGTGACCAGAATGCTGATAGAAATATGGACTGTAAAGACCTTTCTAAGGAGGTCTCAGATGTAAATGAGAAGGGACTTATTGGAAACTGGAGCAAAGACCACCCTTGCTGTGAACTGGCAAGGAACTTGTCTGCATTGTGTACATGCCCTAGTACTTTGTGGAGGTTGGAACTTAGGAGTTGTGAACCAGAGTGTTTGGCAGAAGAAATTTCTAAGCAGCAAAGCATGAAGGAAGCTGCATGGCTACTTGTAACAGCCTACGCTGAGTTATGGTGGCAAAGATGTAACATAAAGCCAGAATTTAAAAGGGAAGCAGAGTGTAAAGATTTGGAAAATTTGCAGTCTGGCCATGTGGTAGAGAAGCAGAAAGCATTTTCAGAAGAAAAATTCAACAGTGCTAAGAAGATTAGTACAAAAGAAAGGGATTATCAAGAGAAGGCGGAAAAGGCCCAGAAGGCATTGCAGAAGCCTCTGGGCCAGTCCTTCTATTTCAGACCCAAAGGCCTAGGGAGACAGAATGGTCTTGGAGAACAGGCCTGAGGAGCCCTCCACAGGCTCACCGCCCAGGGCCACTTCGGGAAGCTGCTTCCAGCACCAGCACCCCAGCTGCTTTAGCTGCTCCGGCTGTGGCTAAATTGGCCGCAGGTGTGGCTGGACCCACAGCTTTGGAAAATACAAGCTGGAAGCCTTGGTGGCATCCACGTGGTGTTAGGTCTGCAGGCTCGCAAAATGCCAGAGCTGGGGAGGCTTGGGAGCCTCCACCCTGACTTCAGAGGATGTATGGAAAAGTCTGGGGGCCCAGGAGGAGATCTTTCACAGGGGTGGAGTCACTGCAGACAATCTTCGCTACAGCAATGCCAAGCGGAAATGTGGGGTTAGAGTTGCAGCTGAGAAACCCCATCAGTGCCATGTTTAGTGGAGCAGTGAGAGTGGCACCACCATGGAGACCCCAGACCTGTGGGGCTACCAGCATGCAATGCCAGCCTGGGAGAGCTAAAGCATCACCTGAGATCAGGAAAGCCATAGGATTGGAGCTGCCAGAGGATTCAGAGACCCAACCCCCTCACCAGTGTGCAGAGGATGTCGAACATGGAAACAAGGTACATGATTCTCCAGCTTTGAGATTTAATATCTGCCCTGCCGGGCTTTGGACTTATTTGGGAGCTGTATCTCTTTTCTTGTGGCCTATTTCTCCCTTTTGGAATGGGAGTATGTACCCTATGTTTGTCCCACCCTTGTATCTGGGAAGTACATAACTTGTATTGATTTCACAGATGAGACTTTGAACTTTGGACTTTTGAGTTGAAACAAGTTAAGACTTTGGGGGATAAAATGAATGTGTTTGTATGTGAAAAGGACAAGAGTTTTGGGGGGCCAGGGGTGGAATGTAGTGGATTGGATTATGTCCCCCCAAAACTCATTGGAGCTTGAATTGTGTCCCCCACATTTTATGTATTAGAAACTTAGCCCCCACTGTGACTGTTAAGAGGGTGGGAAATCCTATTATGGTAATAGAAAGGTGGAGCCTTGAAGAGGTGATTGGATTGCAGGACCATGCCGTAGTGAATGCGTTAAAAATGGTGGTCAGGGGTGTGGTTCTGAGGGCTTTAAAAGAAGAGAGTCTCTCTCCTGTCTCCTTCCACCATCTTGCAATGTGAGACCCCTGGGTCACTGTCGCCACCACCAGATGGATCTTGGACTTCCCAGCCTCAGAAACTGTAAGCAATAAATTTCATTTTCTTCATAAATCACCTAGTTCCATGTATTTTGTTGTAAGCAACAAAAATGAACTACTACAACTTGGTATTATCTGTTTTTAAAAATTTTAGCCATTTGGTGGAAGTGTGGTGCAATCTCATCATGGCTTTAATTTGCATTTCCTTTATGAGTCATACTAAGAAACATCTTTACATTTTTATTGGACATTTGAATCTCCTCTTTTGCTAAGATATTTTCAAATCCTTTGTTCCTTATTTAATTGGGTTGTCTTTTTCTTATTGCCTTGTAGGAATTCTTTATATATTCTGGATACAATTCATTGTTAAGCATACATATTACAAATATCTTCTTCCTGTCTGAGGTTTGCTGTTTCACTGCCTTTCATTTTCTTAATGGTTCTTTTGATGAACACAAGTTTTGAATTTCAGTGAGTTTGATTTATCAATCTTTTTCCTTTCATGGTTAGATGAAGAAATCTTTGCCTATTTCTGCATGCAGTTTGATAGTTTCTGTTAATTAAGGAATCAAGGATAGTCACGTGGTATAAACCAGGCCACTGAGAAGCAGTTTCCAAGGCTAAACTGATTGAAGAGGAAGCCTCAGGACTCAAACTTGTGCTTTTTGGTTGCAAAGATTATACTCTACCTGTTGCATCGTGCTGACTCTCCACTAATCAGAACTCTTTTGGTTGCAAATGATTGAAATGTAGCTCTTAAGGTAAAAAGGGAATTTATTGGTTTATGTAACTATGAAGTCCAAAAATGCTGACTTCAGGCATGGGTGGATCCAGGTGCTCACATGATGTTGTAAGAATCAATTCCTCTCTTTAACTCATGGCTCTACATTTCTCTGTGTTGGCTTCATCAGTAGAAAGACTTTTTCCTTTTGCAAGCACCAGCTGTGGAATCTTCTATCTTCCAGAAATGGCTACAATATCCCGTCTCAAACACTCATTTTCAATGTGGCCTTGACAGTCTTCCCAATGAGAAGTGAGCCTATGTCCTTTCTCCTTGACTCTGAGCAGGTTTGCAACTCACTCAAAATCAGTATACGGAGGTGAGAATGATGCCTCACAGTTCTTGGATTAGGTCAGAAAAGGCAATGCAGCTTTTGCCTTGGCCTTGGGGGCACTTGCCATTGGAGGCCCGGACTGGCATTAAGAAGTTGGGCTGTCCTGAGGCTGCCATGCTATGAGGAAGCCCTGGCTGTATGAAGAGGCTACATGGAGGTGCTGCAGTTGATAGCCTCAGCTGAGATCCCAGCCGACTTCCAGCAGCAGCCACCAGATTGAACGAAGATGATGCCAAATGATTCCAGCTCCAGCTGTCGAGACATTCACAGCTCTTGATGCTTCCTAGCTGAGGCGTCAGACATCGTGGTTCAGACACAAACCATCCTGTTCTGCTCAGTCTGGATTCTGAACCCATAAAATAATAAAATAGTTATCTTGAGTCCTTTTATTTTAGAGCAATTTGTTATGCAGCAATAGTGAGTGGAACACCGGGTGTATCTTCCACCGGCCTTGCAGCTCTACCAATTGTCCTGAGGCAGGGCAGTCATGGGCCAGGCTGGGTCACATTCCATCCTAAACCAATCACTGTGGCAGGGAAATGCAGTCCATTGATGGACCAGACCTGGGTCACATGCCCACTGTGAACTGCCATGTGGATTTGGGAATGGTGAGAGAGGATTTCCCAAGGATAATTGGAATTGTATGGAAAAACATGGTGGCTGGAAGATGGGCAGGCAGAAGCTGCTGCTTCAGGAGATTACTCTGATAAATGAACTTAATTTTTAGGATGAATAAGGGTGACCTCGCCATGTGACTCTGAGTCCAGCCAGGCTCTGGAGCTCATCACTTTACATCTTCATCACGACTCTCCTCCCCAGATCTCGCAGCCCTGATCTCACGACTCCTTCCACCTTTTCTGAGATAATCAAGGGGATGGGCATTAATCTACCCATTTGGCTGATGGGGAGACTGAGCCACAGAGGAAGGAAGGGCTCCAGCCAAGCCCTAGCAGAGCAGGGCAGAGCGAGTGTGGGCTGGGCTGGGAGCTACCCCTGGAGTCCTTTACTCCAAGGCTGCCTGGTCGGCCTGGGGCAGATGGACCACAGGACAACTGGAATATCTACATCCTCTGTGCCACCTGGTTGTGCGGAGAGGCCCCGACAGGCCCCGATTTCATCAGGTTTGTAGGGAAGTCAGCTCCCCCATCAAGGCACCAGAGGTGGCTCACATAGGCCCAGGGGAGATCAATACTGTCGCTTCCAGGACTTAACTGCACAGTGTGTTTTCGAGCAGGCCTCGGGCTCGGCTGACTTTGGGGCTCTCCCCGCCCTTCTCACTGCACAATCATCTCTTAATAATCCAGGCAAGGCTGGAGGAGCCAGAGAGAGAGGTGCCCAGTGTCCTTCTCTCCGATGAGGCGGCCCCCCATGACCCGCTCCAGAAAGGCAGCATCTCCCCTGGCTGGAGCGTGCACGTGAGGGGAACACCCACAGGTTGTGGCATTTGCCCAGATGTCCCCGACTTGACTCGTTAAACTGCTTCCAATTTCGACAGGAGGCGATAATGACATCAGGCTTTGATCTTGATCAGCTCTGTCTCCTGAGCACCCGTGAGTATTTCTACTCTGTCTGGTTTCCACAACTACCTTTGGATATTTACCTTCACCACAGTTAGTCACAGAGACTGCAGGGGACTGAGCTGATTCGGTCACTTGGTCAGATGTTCCTGAACTGTGAGCTGGAGATGTGGGGGGACCCAGGGTCCTCCAACTCTCAGTTCCCTTCCCCAGGAACTCATGATCCAGATGAGAAGATGATGGAGAAAGAGCAGCTGGTGGCATCTGTGCCTTCTCCCACCCCTTGTGCCCCATCTCCTGCGGGTTGGGGGCAGGGGAAGCACAGAGGACCATGTCCCTTCCGTGCCCAGGCTTTGGGAGCACATGGGGGTCAGGGAGAGGGAGCCCGCCAGGGGAGAAGAAGGGCGTGCTTTGGAGAGCTGGGAAAGCAGGCAGAGAGGAGGAGATGTAAGGGAACCTGGAGGTTTGTAAACAGGGAATTGGAGAGAGGGAGGCAGTGATTTAAGAATACTGAGCTTGCACCGTGCTCAGCATTTTTTCTCGTTTTAATGCATTAATTCCCTGCCCCCGTCAACTTACACCCTCTTATTATTGAGTTTATGCAACATGAGGTAAGAAGCTGACAAGTCCCTGGTTTCCATGGGTATACTGCCTAACCGACTGGCACACAGAGGGTCACTTGGGGCTTGGCATTTCTGCTCAGATTAGCTTTTGAAATATGACCTAACTTCCTGTTATTTTTTTTTGGTGGGAGCTGGAGTGGGTGATGGTATTTCAAATGTTCACATAAGAAAGGCCCCTACTTTTTCACTATTGGGGGCAATGTGTTTTACACAAGCTCTGTCTGGCCAGGAACAAATTGAATGCTGAGGCTCAAGTTCAAATGTCTCTCATCCTTGGCTTTGAAATAAAAACATGGAATTTCACTTATGGGCCACATGCATATAAGCGATATCAGCTGTCAGAGAGTAGATCCCCAGTGAAAGGGGAGATAGCAATTGTGTTAGTTTTCTAGGGCTGGGTTACGAATTAACGAAGACTGGGTGGCTTAAACAACAGAAATTTATTTCCTCAGTGTTCTGGAGGCTAGAAGTTGAGGTCAGGCTGGGTTGATTTCTTCTGAAGCTCTCTCCTTGGCTTGTCGATGGCAGTCTTCTCTGTGTCTTCGTGTGGTCTTTCCTCTGTACACTTCTGTGTCCTAATCTCTTCTTGTACAGACAACAGCCATATTGGATTAGGGGTCCCCTAATGACTTCTTTTAACCTTAATTACCTCCTTAAAGACTCTGTCTCCAAATGCAATTACATTCTGCGGTACTGGGATTTCACATAAGAATTTGGGAAAGTTACAATCCAGGCCACACAGCCATTTTTCAGAAATGTAAGGCTTTTTCTTCTTTTTCAACTATCCCAGTGCACACTGAGACCTGTTATCTCCTGATTCTTAAATTCATTGATCAAGCCGTCAGTAAGAATTCACTGAGAACTTCTAGTTCTCAGATTCAAGGAGTAGTGGACAGTGTTGGTCTAACAATCAAGAAATCAGATGCTGAATTCACAGTGCATATGGTCCAACTGGAGAGATAGTAATAATTAAAATCAAAAACCAAAAAAACCTCCCTTTTCCTATTGCCAGGGAAAACTTACAAAAGAAAGACCATTGTTGTAGAGCATCAGGGATTCTTTTGTCATGTTTAGTCTCTTAAGGAATATGCTGTGTTACTTACACGGTAGCTCCAGACTCCCCATTTTGCCCAGATGTAATTGAAAATTAGGCCATTTCTGTTTCAATGACTCAGCGCTAAAGAAATCATCAATCTCAGGTTTAAATTGAGCTGTAAAATGCAGAAGAGACAATTCAGCAGAGGAGGAAGGTAAAGCAGTAAGCATATTTTGCATCCTTAAAAGCACTTTGGAGGCCGGCCCGTGGCTCACTCGGTAGAGTGCGTTGCTGATAACACCAAGGCCACAGGTTCGGATCCTATATAGGGATGGCCAGTTTGCTCACTAGCTGAGCGTGGTGCTGACAACACCAAGCCAAGGGTTGAGATCCCCTTACCGGTCATCCTTAAAAAAAAAGCACTTTGGAATGAAAATCATCCCTGGGAAGCTGGAAACGAGAGGAAAATTCTGCCAAGTTTTTTGTTAAGAAGTTACACACACACACACACACACACACATGCGCGTGCACGCACACATAAGCCAAACAACGATGATGTGTCTTGAAACTCTTTTGGAGTATTTTATCAAAGGATCCATTCCTGGTGATGTTATTTTGGGGATCTATTTGATACCAGCTGACACACTTCTATTCAGCATTTCACCGAATTTGGAAATCACGGCACCCAAATTATAGTCTCTTAACTAAAGAAGGGAGTAGGTCTTTGAGCAGAGCCTGATTAGTGTATTCATTTCTGCACCCATGTTTTTCTTGCCTTACATGATGGATGAAAATGCTGTGTGAGTTATTTATTTTAGAAGAAAAGACAAGGAAAATGGGGGTGGGATGACTCTTCATCTATGTCTTCTTTCTGGTCATCTACATGGAAGGCAGTCACTGTACACTGGCCTGGCTCGTGTAGATGATTTGTGAACTTGGCTGGTGTGCTTTAGATAGAAGCACGACAGTACAGGAGGTCCTGCGGTCCCTCTCCCAGATGGCTGGAGCAAGCCCCCACCTGATGATCCCATCCTGAGACGCTTTTGTGAAGGGTGATGCCTGCTCATGATGTGATGGGCTCCTTAGGAGTCGATTCTCATCGAGGGCAGATAAAGAAGGGCTCATTTTTTTCAAGAAAGGGATTCACCTACATGGCGTGTCTTCAGACAGGAATTACTTCCCAAAATAACTCCATGGTTGATTCAACTCAGGAAGCCCTGATGGTTCCCTTTGGGCTGAGGCAATGCACTCTCCTAGAGACCTCGGGACCACCACTTCTGAAACACCATTCAAGGAGACCCTGACCCAGTGATGTGAGCTCCACTATTGGGTTGGCAGGACCCGTCTGGGTTCAGGTGTTTCTGGCTGGTTAAGTTTCTCAAATTAGAATCTTGAGTGATTACTCACAAATACCTCAAGGAGGTTAAAACCATAACCAGATGCACTAGGGAATTAAAATGCGAGAGGAATATTTAGTATCTTTTAGTAAACTATCCACAGCTAATACTTTCTATCTCCAACCAAAGTTTCCCAATGTGTGCAGAGCCACCCCTGCCCCATCATCAATATCCCGTCACCTTCACCATCACCATCACCATCTCCACCATCAGCAGCATCAGCATCACCTTCACCATCAATATCACCATCGCCTTCATCATCGTTGTTTGAGCCACAATGTGAATCAACAACATCACTCTGAGTTGGAAGATTTGGGAAGATGCTTTTGTAAAGTAAACCTCAAATAAAAAAGAAAAGAACATATTGTTAATAAATCAAGCAATGGATTTCTTGGAAATAATTCTAAATCTGTCAAGATTTTAAGCATGCTAACTGCTCTTTATTGTGAAAATGCTGCAGTCTACTTTCAGGGAAGGGCAAGAAACGGGGCCTCAAGATGGCCCTAGTTAATGGTGAATATTTTGAAATGAATTGGTGCTATGTTTGACATATTCTGAATTTTATATGTTCAAAGTGGATGGGAGAAAAATGAATCACCTGCAGAGCAAACAAATGTAAATTCCCAGAGGATATTTTTTTAAATGAGGTCATTCAAATGCGGTGCAGTCTGAGTCAATCCAAACCCTGCCATGTTGTCACAGGGTTTGTGAAGCCAAATCAAAAGAGGGGGGCACATTTTACCTCTGTTAACACTCATGCATCCATCATTGTGCTTTTTCTTCATAAAGTAGAGAATTTAAAGGTTATTACAAAGCTCTCCCATGTATTTTGCTGTCTGGGAGAAATAGGCAGCTGCTGAGGAGGAGAGATATAAAACTGGAGACCCAAATAGTCTTTCTAAAAGGAAGGAGAGGGCCGGGCCGTTGGCGCACTGCTACAGTGCGCCGCTTGAGAGTGCGGTGGCGCTCCCGCCGAGGGTTCGGATCCCACATACAGACCGGCCGCTCACTGGCTGAGCGAGGTGAGGTTGCAACACCGAGGGTTGCGATCCCGTTGCTGGTCCCGGTCCGGTACAGGCGCGACACTGAGGGTTGTGATCCGTTGCCGGATCACGAAAAAAGACAAAAAGTAAAAAAAATAAAAATAAAAAAATAAAAAAATAAAAGGAAGGAGAGTGCATGATTATGTCAGAGTATATCCTTGGGTGAGTTTCGTTTGCTTCCAAAGACCATCACAAATTCCAGTTCAGATGGGCTCAATTAAGAACCATTTCTATCTAAACCTAACCATATCTTGTAAGCCTGGGAGGTCCTCAATTTGTTTGAGGTTGAAACTATGGACAATATCTTTGCTTGGGTTTCCCCACAAGCAGAGCCATAGACAAGGGCTTGTGATCAAGACAGATTAGGGAAGTGATCCCAGGAACTAAAGTAGGGGGACTGGGAAGAGTAAAATACAGAAAGAAGAGAAGCCAATCTAAGGATGAATTTTGGGTTAGTTACTGTGTGTGGTGGTATTAAAATATGGCTGAAGATTTGTGACACTCCTCTGGTCTAGAGGTGGGACCTATGTCCCTCTCCTTGTTTGTAGCTCTACCAGCTAGTGAAAGTCATGCTATGAGGTCTCTAAGGCCAGGTCGGAAAAGGCCATTTGGCTTCCACCTATTTGCTAGAACACTTGCTCTTGGAATCTCAATCCACCACGTAAGAAGTCTGGCTACCCTGAAGCCACCATGATGTAGGGAAGCCCAAACCATATGAGGAGGCCACAGTTAGGCCCTCTGCTGGATAGTTCTGCCCAAGACTAAGCTTTGAGCCATTCCAGGCAGAGATCAAATGTGAATGAAGAGGTCCCCAGGTGATTCAAGCCCCCAGCAATTTGAGTCACACTCCACACTTTAACTCTTCCCAGTGGAGGCCTCAGACATCATGGAGCTGTGTCAGCTCTGGATTCCTGACCTACGGAATCAATGAGCAGAAAAAACTCGTTGTTGTTTTATGCCCCTAAGTTTTGAGGTGGTTTGCTAAGCAGCCATAGACAACTGGGGTGCACACAAGTGGGTTACGGGGCTCAGTCCCACTGGAGACCCTCTCAGGAACCATGTAGAATATGCCACATTGTCCGCTGAGACGCTGAGAGGGGAATGTTTACCCGGTGACTCCAGGCTCACTCCCATCCCAAGCTGGCACTATTTATATTTATTTTATGCTCTGATAGACTTTTTGTCCAGCTATTTGCTGACTGTATCATTCACTGCATCAGATCTGTGTACAAATATTGCCTTCTCAGGGAGCCTTTTTCTGCCTGTCCTTGTTAAATTGCACCCCTCGGCACATCTCTCTCCTTCCTGTTGTCTTTATCTCCACAGCACCCATCACCCTCTAACAAACTATAACGTTTACCGATTTGTTTGAGTCACTCCTTTCTTCCCCTCATTAGAATATAGACTCCACAATTGCAGTAATGATTGTCTGTTTGCTCAGTGATGTTCCTTTGCTCCTAGAAAGTGTCTGGCATATAGTAGACACTCCATAGACACTTATGGAACGAAACAGACACAAAGGGAGATGGAGAATGGGGATGGAGGAGAGAGAGGCTTCTTTGAACAGGGTTGTCAGGGAAGGTCTTTTGGAGGGGGTGACAGTTAAAATGGGCCCAGAAGGATGAGACTGGGCTACTTAGCTGGAGCTGTGGAAGAAAGGGTATTCCAGATGGAGAGAGCAACCTGTGCATAGATGTCACATAAAGCAGAATTTGTCACATGAAAGGAACTTAAAGAAGACCAGTGTGCCTGGAGTGGTAGGAGCGGGGGTGGGGTGGGGTGGGCAATGACAGGAGATGAGGCTGGCGAGATGGCAGGAACCGCACTGTGCAAAGCTTTGGGTCCAACTGAGACCCCCAGAAATGTGCACTCATTTTCATCACTTAAGCATTCAAATAACATTTCCTGATTATCTTTTTATTATTTATCAAGTTACATTATAACTACCAGGTTATGGATCTGTCTTTTCTACTATCCTGTGCGATATCTGGGGAACAGGAGAACAGGCCTAATTCACCTGCATCTGTCCAGTGCTGAGCATGATACCAGCTTACACTCATCACCCAGTATGTTTGGCTGAATTGAATTGTGGTTTCCCTTAGGAGGCATCCCTTGTAAAGGGACATCCCACCTGTCTTTGGATTCGGGGCCATGCCAAAGAGCAAGAGAAAGAGTTGTGTCTGAAAACACAGGTAACATGTCAGAGCGCTGATGTGCACGTCTGTTGTTTACCTGTCTTCAAGTATCAGCCCCTCTGCTTTCCTCCAGGAAGCCACCCTTCACCTGTCCTTCTGCAGGTAGCTCAGGTGGCAGCTCACCCAGGGGTCTAGCCCTCCATGATCAACAGAATTTCATACCACCTATTTTACATGTTAAAAATCTCAACTAGCAAAGGGATTCTTAATTCTTTTTTCCCATCTTAAATGTTTTACTGGAAAAATATTGTGACCTCTTTGAAATGAACCTCTTTCAAATGCCTCTGTGAAGATGCTGATCCATAACTAGGGGGTCTGCTCCCCTCCACACCCAACAGCCAACTCTTTTTCCCCACCCGAGAGTCACATGGTACCTCCTTTCCAGGCAAAACTTGGAGGGGTGTTGGGAATATTTGGGTACAGAAGAAAGCTTGATGTTCTGCTGTATCAAGAAGCTGGTGAGTGCCTTTCTCCTTCCTGTTGTACAGCCCTTGTAAAGAGTCAAGTTTTGCTTTAGAAGTCTTAGACTGGGGGCTTTCCTACAGCCATGTGAGTTGACTCAGGGCTGAACGGTCAGAGAGTTCCATCTGCTCTGGCCACAGAGGCTGGCTCAAGGATGGCCAAGGGGCCCAGTCAAAGCCAATGAGATTCAATTCTTCCACTGAAACTGTGGGATAGGAAAGTCATGTTTCTACTGGGGTTGCTGCATCTGCCAGGAGCCAGGCCACAAGGAGAGGCTGCCCAGGAATGGGCCCCACAGAGAGGAAGAGAGGCCCAGGGATGGTGAGAGATTCTGCCGGCACCTGGAAACCTAGACTCAGCCATGCCTGAAGCTAGTTTATATTTGGAATTTAAAAAAGATATAACCTAGTAAATCTCCATTTTTTGATCCATTTAATTTGATTTCTGTTGTTTGTAATCTAGAGTCCTGTTTAATACAGAGACCAACCTAGAAAAGATCTCAGATGCATGGATAGATGCTTGTCTACTGTTAAGACCTCATAGAGAACATCCTCCCTGATAAAAACAAAATATTGTCTTTTAATTGGAGCTGATTTCAGCTTTCATTCTTAATGTTGTTCTCACTTTGTTTGGACCCTGGCGAGCTGGATGGTCCCCTGACACTATGTAAATCCAAAAGTGGCTTCCTGTGAATATGGAGACGTCCCAGGCCGAATCATGCCTGAAACTCATTGCTCTTTATCATTTCTTGAAAGACAAAGGAAAAAAAAAAAAAAAAAAAAAACAACTGAAATGTGCATAATTATTCATGTTTGGCAGAAAAAGGTACATAAAATTAAAAAACTTCATTTTTTGGAAACTTCGAGTGAATATTGTTTATTGAACTTCTTGTGTTCACAGTTTTCCTTCTCATTATGAGTTCAAAATGTTACCTCTAGTATAACTTTTTATATTCTCTGAAATACTGGCTTTAATTCCTGGCTGGCTCTACTGTCTACTAAAGACACTTGAATATGATATGTTCAGGGTTACCAATGACACTTTAAATATTTTCTCAAAAATTGTTTTGGTTTTGGCAAGATTCAGAATTCATAAACACATTCTGTTATGCATTCTCTTACTTACTGTTTATATATTTCTTTAAAAAAACAGTGATTTTCCTTCTGTTTTAGAATTATGTTCATGTCCTTCCTTATTTGCCTGGTATTTTACTGTCATAAGAGGAAAGAATAATTTATATCTGCTTCCCCAATGACCCCTAAAGAAGTAAATTCCATCAATTGATATATTTGCTATTAATGTGTGAAATTTACTTTAATCCAGAGGCACACAAATGAATTTTGGCAATATGTATTACCGTGTGTACATCTTGGGGAAAAAGATCTTTAAACATTCATGTCTTTCCAACCAGTGGTCTTCATAAACCAAAGCCATAAAGACCAGGATTGTCGTGAGAGAAACATAAGACAGGGTCTTGGCGCAAAATTCACTGAGGCTGGAACCTTGCTTAAAGTGAATAATGACTCACTGCTTTGTGTCTCTGTATATGTGTAATAATAAAAGCAGCCCCATGATATCAGTAATATATATATGTTTAAAAATATATTTGTTTATATATATCTAAATATAAATATGTAGTATATATTATAGATTAATATATATATTTAAAATATATATTTGTTTAAATTCCTTTTAGCCTGGGAAAATGTACAGCCAACCACACAGCAAGGGCCCTGTGACTCTTAGGCACAGGCCGACCCTCCTCCCTAGATTTTGTCGGGACCCATCTTGAGGACCTCTTGCCTTGTGGCTGCAATGCAGGAGGCAGCATGACTCTCCGCCTCTCTCTGACTTTGGGTTGTGGGGGCATCGGATGCCCGGGGGCTGGTGGGAGCCACAGCAGGTGAGCTCACAGGCCTCTGGGCCTCCCCTACAAGGTGACACTGAGCTTTGCTTTGCCAGGTTCCTGCTCTGGCCTCATGAACACATGGAACTCACCAAGAAAGGCCAGTCCCGCCTTCCTGGCAAACCCTCTGCTGACACCCAGGGCAGGTCCTCTGAAGGCCAAGGCAACCAGGAATGAATCTTCTGCCTGGGCAGACAGTGAAGTGTCTTTGGAGAAGGGCGCTGGGAGGAGGCTCCGGGGGCACATCCCACCCTGTAGGGCCACGTCTGACCCAGAAAGTTCGCCGCCTTGCTACGCTTTCCTTTCCCCGTGGGGTGCAGCTGAGAGCCACAATCTCTTCACAGGTCCTGGGGGGCGACACCAGGTGGCGAGGGCCAATACATCACACTGGCGCACACGGGGCCACCGCATCTTCCTTATGCTCATGAACCGTGGTGATTACTATAGCTGAAGAGGGGTATCTGCTGCTGATTTGAGAAAGTTGCTAAAGCCACCCCAAAAGGAAATGTAGACAAAGCTTGGTTCTTAGGAAGATATTTTTGTGCCCAACATCCAAAATCAAGGAGCACTTACATCTGGAAAATTTAAATAAGCAAAACTGGCTGAATACTTAGAGTCCGGTACAGAGAACATTTGAAAGAATCAATGAAAATTTTGTGTCTCATCTGGATGTAGAAAGCCCTTGCCTTGGGTTGAATGTCCCCCCAAAACTTAATCCCCACTATATCTGTTAAGGGTGGGAAATCCTATTATGGAATCTGAAAGGTGGGGCCTTGAACAAGTGATTGGATTGTAGGACCCTGCAGTAGTGAATGGATTAATAATGGTGGTCAGGGGAATGGTTCTGAGGGCTTTTTTAACAGGGGAGCACATAGAGTCTGTCCCTGCCTCTGCTCTGACATTTGGCAATGTGATACCCTGTGTCACTGTCACCAGCACCAAGACTCTCACCAGATGTGTTCCCTGGACTTGGGACTTCCTAGCCTCCAGAACTGTAAGCAATAAATTTTGTTTTCTTAAAATTACCCAGTTCTGGCCGGCCCGGTGGGTAACTGCTACAGTGCGCTGCTTGGGAAGGCCAAGAAAGGCCAGTCCCGCCCTCCTGGCAAACCCGCTGTTGACATTCAGGGCAGGTCCTCTGAAGGCCAAGGCAACCAGGAATGAATCTTCTGCCTGGGCAGACAGTGAAGTGTCTTCAGAGAAGGGCGCTGGGAGGAGGCTCCGGGGGCATATCCCGCCCTGCAGGGCCATGTCTGACCTGGAAAGTTCTCCAACTTCCTGCGCTTTCCTTTCCCCGTGGGGCGGACTGAGAGCTGCTCTCTCTTCACAGGCCCTGGGGGGCCACACCAGGTGGCGAGGGCCAGCGCATCACACTGGCACACACGGGGCCACTGCATCTGCCTTATGCTCATGAACCATGGTGATTACTATATCTGAATGGGGGGTTTCTGTGAGGATTGGGGAAAGTAACCAACGCGCCCCCCCAAAGGAAATGTAGACAAAGGCTTGGTTCGTAGGGAGATGTTTGTGGAACTACCATCTCAAACATTTAAATAAGCAAAACTGCCTGAATATTTGGTGCCCTGTCAACAGAACACCTGAACAGATCTGTGAATCTTTTATTTGTCATCTGGATGTTCAAAGTTCTCTTTCTCCTTTCTCCTTCCTTCCTTTCTTCCTTTTTTTCTTCTTTCCTTTGTTCCTTCCTTCCTTATTGCACTTAAAAGACGACTTGGTGTCTAATGAAGGCCCCAGAGCCTTCTGAGAAGTACAACAGCTGGACTGATGAAAAACGTGTCCCTGATCAAGCCAAGTGTCTGAAATCTCAACATTTTTCTGCAGCTAAATTTATTTCCAGTGGATAGCACGGGCTTTCGAGGGAGGCTGGGGCTAAGAAAGCAGCCTTGTTCAAATCCAAATGGCAGTCTTGCAGGTTCTGGGAGAACGCCGTCCTCTGACAATTCTCCGTCCTGTGGTTTGGGGTGTCAGGAAGGATCGTGACGAGTGAAACGCTCCTTCAAGGATCACTAAGCTCCTCACGGTTTCTTCATAAATCACGGTTTCTTCCATAAATCTCTGACTCGGCTCTGCCCAGCAGCCACCAGATGCTGGCCGTGCCCTGATCCATGGTATTCACGGGGCTCAGTCCTCGCAAGGCCTGGGCATGGGAACTAGCAGGCGGGTCCCTCCGTGCCCCCGGTCCCCAGTCCAGATGGCCCAGCGGGAGGCAGCCCAGGGACTGAGCAGTCGCAGCCTCTTGGGCTTTCAGGTCTGGCCCCTTTTCAACAAAGCCACCGAAGACCAAGTGTTCCCCTTCCCAGTAGGTGGTGCCACCAGACGTTCCTCAGGCCAATGACCTGCGTGGCATCCTTGGGTCCTCCCTCTTCTTCTGGCCACCACGAATCCATTCAGTTACGAACAGACTCCAGTCTGTCCTCTCCCCTCCTGCCGCTGCTGTGCTCTCCCCGAGTCTGCACCTCTGTCCTTGTCTGGGTCACTGCAATAGCCCCTGACACTTCTCCTGTTCCCACTCTCTTCCTGTCCCCCAAATCTACTCTCTACACGCACAGAGTGAGCACCTTAAAATGCAAATGAGACTGTGTCGCCCCTGAGTAAAAGTGTCAGTGGCTCCCCCTGCACTAGGGAGAGGGTGGACGCCACCTCCTCATCACCTCCCACTGCCCCGCGTGGTTCCCGCTGGTTCCCCCAGATCATCTCCCACACTGTACCTGTCACTCCATCCATTCCCGCCACACCGGCCTCCGGCTCTTGCTCCAGACCCCGAGTCGTCCTGCCCCAGGGCCCTCGCACTTGCTGTCGCTTCTTCCCGGGGGCTCTTGCACAGCCTGCCCGTGCCCTGCTCCCTCACGCCCGTCCTGTCTCAGCTCAGGGGTCACCTGCGCAGAGAACAGACGTCCCGATCCCACCCAAGGAAGCCCGTGGCTCTGCTCCACCACGTCCCTATTTCCTGCACAGAGCTGTCACCATCTGAAATTGATTTGCTCTTTTTATATCTCCCTATTGTCATTTGCACCCACAGGAATGTCAACCGCACAAGAGAGGAACTTCTCTGTTCGCTGTTGGATCCTCGCTCTAAGAAAGGGCCAACTGCAGACTAAGCTCTTGATGAGCATTTGTGGAATGAGTGAAAGAACCGTGGGATGAGTGAAAGAACCGTGGGATGAGTGAAAGAACCGTGGGATGAGTGAAAGAACCGTGGGATGAGTGAAAGAACCGTGGGATGAGTGAAAGAACCGTGGGATGAGTGAAAGAACCGTGGGATGAGTGAAAGAACCGTGGGATGAGTGAAAGAACCGTGGGATGAGTGAAAGAACCGTGGGATGAGTGAAAGAACCGTGGGATGAGTGAAAGAACCGTGGGATGAGTGAAAGAACCGTGGGATGAGTGAAAGAACCGTGGGATGAGTGAAAGAACCGTGGGATGAGTGAAAGAACCGTGGGATGAGTGAAAGAACCGTGGGATGAGTGAAAGAACCGTGGGATGAGTGAAAGAACCGTGGGATGAGAGAGAGAGAGAGAGAGAGAGAGAGAGAGAGAGAAAACCAGTTGTTTGAAGGCATCAGAAGGCAATATAAGCTGCCAGAACTTGAGAGTCCACAATCCCAGAGAAAAGTGAACTGCATTGATGTGAGCCCCACATATTTTCATTAAAGAAACATTACTCCTTTCACTCCCCTTGTTATTCTGTGGCTTTGAGCACCAGGCTCATTTGGGTTTGATTACCCCAGCGATCTGAAGATTGGAGCATTATTAAACATTTAGATGAGCAATGATAAGTCGGGGCCTCCCTCTCCTCTCACAGCCGGAGCACACGGGGCTCTGCTAATGATCGCAGTGAAGTCAGGGCAGATGCGCCACTTAGAGAATTATCTATAGTCTGAGGGACATTCGACCTCTCTGCCTTCAACGGAAATTAGCTGCTTGGTTTACAGAGCACACAATTTAATTGATAAAATTCTTCAACAGAAAGCTCCAGTCCCAGACCTGGTTTTATAATTAAGGAGCTGCATGCATGCCTGAGCAGGTCCTGTCCCCTTTCTGTACCTCAAACTTGCTCCCAACCAGAACCTTCTGAGGGCTTCTGTGTTAGTTTCCTAGGTTTACTGTAACAAATTACCACAGACTGAGCGTCTAAACCCACAGAAATTCTTCCCTCGGGGCTCAGGAGGCCGGAAGTCTGAGGTCAAGGTGCTGGCAGGGTGGCTCCCTCCGGAGGCTCTGAGGGACAGTCTGCTCCAGGCCTCCCTTCTGGCTTCGGGTGGCTCCTGGTGTTCTTTGGCTTGTAGACGCATCACTCCAGTCTCCGCCTCTTGTCACATGATGTTTCCCTGTGTGTCTTCACGTGGCCTTCTTTTAAGGACACCACTCATTAGGGCCAACCTAATCTAGTATGGCCTCATCTTAACTGAACTAATTAAACCTGCAAAGGCCCTATTTCCTAATAAGTTCACATTCTGAGATTCCTGGTAGACGTGAAATTTTGGGGGACACTATTCCACCCAGTACAGCTGCCCATTGCTCCCAGATCAAACTCTCAACCCCTCCCCGTGACTTGGTGGTGAAGACAATGCTGGGGGCAGGGAGATGTCCAGAGGAGTGCCCAGCTGGGTCACCACCCTGAGGGCCTGGGTCCCAGTGCCTCACTCCCCTGCTAGAGGACAGCACATCCCCCTTTGCTATGTGACATCATGGGACCTCCTAGAGATGTGGGCTCAGCCAGGGGACCTGTGTTGGCCCATGGAGCACTCATGGGCACGACGCAGGTGGAGCCCTAAATGCACTTGTACGGTTTGGCTTGGGCCTTGGTTCCTGCCATTTCCCATGGAAAGGAGCTGCTGAGACCTAAGGCTGATGACAGCTTCGCAGGGCTGACCTGAACCAGACCAGCAGCCTGGGGCTGAGCTTGAAGCAGAGTCACCCCCTGCGAGCCTAGTTGGATCACCTGACCCCAAATGACCTGCAGCTCTGGTCACTGAGAAGTGCTGGTTGTCGTAAGTCTCTGAGTTTAGGATGGATTGTCACAGAGCATTATTGCGACAATGGCTGTATAATATAGTAGTGTGACTGGGCACTCATTAACTTCAGTTTCCACATCTGTAAAATGGGGCTGATAACAGTACCTACCGTATCAGGTCATTTGAGGATTAAGTGAGATGATGTCTGCAAAGTGTGCAGGGGTCAGTGAGCATCAGCTGCCGTCATCATCACAAGGCCCAGCACGACCTCACCATGTCATAATGTCCCTTCGGTCCCTATGGCTGAAGGTAAAGGCCTCCTCCTTGTGCCTGGAAAACTCTAAACCTTTGTGCTCTTCACCCATCTTCACACGGATTGTTCTCGTTCCTAGAGCTCAGCTCAAATGGCCCCTTCTCTGAAGAGGCTTCCTGGGAGCCCTGCCTGCACCGAAGTGCCTCACCAGCATGTGGGTTGTTCAGTGTCTGTCCATGCACACAGGGTCAGCTCCATGAGGCTGAGACTCCTGCTCTTTTGTCCCCTGGTGTGTCCCCAGGACCTGGACCAGGCCTGACAGCAGCAGGTGCTCCACTAATGCAGGCGAGTTTATTTTAGCAACATGTCAAGCCTCGCTGCTCTTTTCTGCACTCACCCAGGAATCGCTGTTGACCCCGGGCCATGAGCTGAGGCTCTTCCAGGCAGTGGAGGAAAAGACGAACAGAGCGAATTCTCAGGGAGCTCCCCGGTTGGCAGGGGAGCCAGCAACACTAGACCACAGGACGTCAGGAGCCAGGCGGTGGTGACCAGGAGACAGCTGCAGCAGATGCCGAGGCGGGGCAGGGTGGTGCTGGGCGTCCTCTCTGAGACGGAGACGTGGGCAGGGTCCTGAAGAAACGGGAGCTGTGGGCTCTGGGGAGATGGTCCAGGGCAAGGGCAACAGCCAGTGCGAGGCCTGGGGCAGGCATGTGCCGTGGGTCTGGAGAGCAGGAGGCCAGTGTGGCTGGAGGGCGGTGGGCCAGGGGGACAGTCGGGGCTGAGGTCAGAGAGAGGGCAGGACCGGATCCCTGTGCAACCTTGCAGGCCACTAAAAGGATATGGCTTTCATTGTGAGTGATGGGAGTCTTTGGACGGATGTGAGCAGAGGAATGACGTGCTGTGACTTGTTCTGAACAGGCCCTCAGACCCTGTGAGGAGACAGACGGGACCGGGGCAGAAGTGGCGGGACCAGTGAGGAGGCCGTGGAGGGACTCAGGGACTCAGGGAGGCACTCAGAGACGAGTGGGTGGGGCCAGGCAGGTAGCTGGGCAGGTCCAAGATGCCCAGCTGGGGGATCTGAGTGAAGGTCGGGCCAAGGGCGGTTGAGGATGGGTTGAATGAATAGAGTAGCAGGAGGAAAGCACGAGCAAGTGAAGGACGACTCCCAGGATGCGGGCTGAGCAGCTGGCAGAACCGAGGTGCTACTGCCTGGGGTGTGGGACGTCTCTGGAGGAGCAGCCCGTGGGAAAGGGGTGCTGAGACCTGCAGGAAACCTTCCAAAGGAACAGGGGTCTGAGTCAACTGTCCCCAGGCTCAGGATCTTCCGTCCGCTGCCAGGACGATCCCCTGTGTTGCCACCAAGCAAGTGAAACCAGCCTGACTTTGCACTTGTGTCTCTGAGGGATAAAGGTCAAGGTCGCAGCAGAAGCTGCTCTGCTGCAGTGTTCACGCCGAGACCTTAATATTCAATGAGAAATCTGCGTTGATGAAATTTTCATTAAAGAAACATTACTCCTTTCACTCCCCTTGTTATTCTGTGGCTTTGAGCACCAGGCTCATTTGGGTTTGATTACCCCAGCGATCTGAAGATTGGAGCATTATTAAACATTTAGATGAGCAATGATAAGTCGGGGCCTCCCTCTCCTCTCACAGCCGGAGCACACGGGGCTCTGCTAATGATCGCAGTGAAGTCAGGGCAGATGCGCCACTTAGAGAGTTATGTATAGTCTGAGAGAGAGAGAGAGAGAGAGAGAGAGAGAGAGAGAAAACCAGTTGTTTGAAGGCATCAGAAGGCAATATAAGCTGCCAGAACTTGAGAGTCCACAATCCCAGAGAAAAGTGAACTGCATTGATGTGAGCCCCACATATTTTCATTAAAGAAACATTACTCCTTTCACTCCCCTTGTTATTCTGTGGCTTTGAGCACCAGGCTCATTTGGGTTTGATTACCCCAGCGATCTGAAGATTGGAGCATTATTAAACATTTAGATGAGCAATGATAAGTCGGGGCCTCCCTCTCCTCTCACAGCCGGAGCACACGGGGCTCTGCTAATGATCGCAGTGAAGTCAGGGCAGATGCGCCACTTAGAGAATTATCTATAGTCTGAGGGACATTCGACCTCTCTGCCTTCAACGGAAATTAGCTGCTTGGTTTACAGAGCACACAATTTAATTGATAAAATTCTTCAACAGAAAGCTCCAGTCCCAGACCTGGTTTTATAATTAAGGAGCTGCATGCATGCCTGAGCAGGTCCTGTCCCCTTTCTGTACCTCAAACTTGCTCCCAACCGTAGACCAAGGTGGAGTGAACAGACGGATGCTTAAATATGGTGACCCATGGGTTAAAAGTCAAGCAGCACTCTTTCTTGCAAATTTGTTGGTTTCTTTGTTTAATGATCACTTTTAGCATTTATGGTCTCAGGTTCTATGTATTTCACGTATGATAACTCGTCTTATTCTCCTGAACATGCCACGATGTAGATGCTCTTATCATTCCATTTTGCTGATGGGGAAACTCTGACCCAGAGGGGTTAAAGGACTTACTATGAGTCACCTGCTAGGCAGGAGTAAAGGCAGGATTTGAACTCAGATGGTCTGACTCCAGAGCTTATGCTGTATACCTATGTGCCCAACTGTCATTACTAGTATTATTGGAGGCATAGTGTTTTAAAAAATTATCAGAATTTTAAAAGTGTGTGTTTTCATATCAAGCTTCTCTTATATGTTAAAATAATTGAGCTGTGCCAATGTTCAGTCCACTTTCCCACCTTGCCACAAACAGCTAATACTGACATCCCCTTGGGGGGAAGACTCTCCTCCTGATCTCCCTTAGTCCCACCAGTCCCAGAGCCTCCTCTTTGATCGTGGAATTTACCCTTCTTCTGATTGGATTGCTTCCCTCTTTGACTTACCTGCCTGGTAGATATCTGGGCTTGGAATCTGGACACTCTATTAGTCTTTGTACATTGCTGGAATACTGCAAATTTTGGTTTCATGAGAAACTAGCCACTGAAACAATTTACCATTTATCTAGTTAGGAGATAGGATGAATCTCTTCAACCCAGATTTCTAGGTGTTCATGTCTAACTTAAAATGCAGAAGGGGTGGTGCGAACCCGAGTCCTGGCTTCTCGCCTTCCTCCCAAGACAGCATGAGTTTCACTACCTGTTCCACCACCTTGTCCACCAACTACTGGTCCCTGGCTCTGTCCAGGCCCCCAGCCACCGGGTCCAGCTGGCCAGAAGCATGGCCAGCATCTACGTAGGTGCTGGGGGCTCAGGCTCCTGGATCTCCACATCCTGCTCCACCAGCTTCCAGGGCAGCTGGGGTACAAGAGCTTGGTCATGGGGATGGCTGGGGGTCTGGAGGGAATGGGGAGCACCCAGGATGAGAAGGAGACCATGCAAGATATGAACAACTGCCTGGCCTCCTCGCTGGACAGAGTGAGGAGCCTGGAGACTGATTTGGAAGCTGGAGAGCAAAATCTGGGAACATCTGGAGAAGAAGGAGCTACAGGTCAGAGACTGGGGGCATTACTTCAAGACCATCGAGGACCTGAGGGCTCAGATCTTTGCAAATTGTTTGGGCAATGCCTGCATCGTCCTACAAATTGAAAATGCCCGTCTTGCTTCTGATGACTTTAGAGTCAAGAATGAGACACAGCTGGCCATGAGCTGGTCTGTGGAGAGCGATGTCCATGGTCTCTGCAAGGTTACGATGACACCAACGTCACTTGGCTGCAGCTTGAGACAGAGATTAAGGCTCTCCAGGAGGGCCTCTTTTACTTCTAGAGGAAGAACCATGAGCAGGAAGTAAAAGACCTACCAGCCCAAATTGTCAGCTATGGGTTGACCATGGGGGTAGATGCCCCCGGATCTCAAGACCTCAGCAAGATCATGGTGGACATCTGGGCCCAGTATGACCAACTGGTTCTGAAGAACTGAGAGGAGTTGGACGAGTACCGGTCCCAGCAGACTGAGGAGAGCACCACAGTGGTCACCTTGCAGTCCGCAGAGATTGGAGCTGACAAGATGATGCTCACAGAGGCATACAGTCCAGTCCTTGGAGATCAACCTGGACTCAATGAGAAGTCTGAAGGCCAGTTTGGAGAGCCACCTGAGGGAGGTGGATGCCCACTACACCACGTAGATGGAGCAGCTCAGCAGGATGCTGCTCCTCCTGAGTCAGAGCCGGCACAGACCTGGGCAGAAGGGCAGTGCCAGGCCCAGAAGTATGAGGCCCTGCTCAACATCAAGGTCGAGCTGGAGGCTGAGATTTCCATCTACCACCGCATGCTAGAAGACAGGAAGGACTTGAGTCTCAGTGATGCCCTGGACAACAGCAACTCCATGCAAAACATCCAAAAGACCACCATCCTGCAGGAAGCCAAGCTGAAAGTGGGCCCCCCAAAAACAAATGACACCTAAGTTCTGAGATGTTGAGGCAGCAGAATCCGGGTACCCTTTGGGGAACAGGAGGCCAACAAAAGTTCAGAGGTCAAAAAAATGCAAGAAGGGACCCATACATATTTAGGCATGATGGAATAGCTTGTATCAGACCAAGGGATCACCTAGCTAAGCTTAATAAACTCAAAGAGAGAGAGAGAGAGAGAGAGAGAGAGAGAGAGAGAAAACCAGTTGTTTGAAGGCATCAGAAGGCAATATAAGCTGCCAGAACTTGAGAGTCCACAATCCCAGAGAAAAGTGAACTGCATTGATGTGAGCCCCACATTCTCCACCTCTTTTCTCCTTGACCTAGTTGCTAATTCATTAAGTGTAGAGATACTGAGAAAGCAGGAAGTGGCCATTCAGAGCTCTATGCCATGTTCACGGATCTGGGGAGACAAAAGTTGATGTTCAAGGATAACAAGAAAGCTAGGGTTTGAGGGCCTGAGACATCAGAGAAAATGGAACCCCTGGCAGCGAGTCTGATTTCTGCAGCACTTTCCCTCTTGAGGCATTTTCTGGCTCCTAAGCTGCACAGAATGAGATGGTCAGAAGCCAAGCTGAAAGTGGGCCCCTGAAAAGCCAAGAGACTAAGCATAACATTCACTAACATTATGATATCGTAACAACAAAAATTAGAGTTCAAGGCTCAACAAACAGGAGTTTGAGAAAGTATGCAAGTCTTTCAGTTGAGAACCTCGAAGGACTGACCCTAGGGGTAAGGTCAAACCAAAATCAACTAAGCCTTATGAAGACAGAAACTCAACCTTCAATGATCTTAATCCAAATTTGATTAAAGTAATCTGCCCCTAGTGGTTGACAGAAGAATTTACTCTCTGGGAAAAGATATCACCAAGAGATACTGAATTTTTCAAACAAAATATCCAGCATTCGTTTAAAAAAGATGCCAGAAATAACAAAAGCAGAGGCAAAAGACCAAAAACCAAAGTGGCAAAAAAACAGACAAGAAAAAGATCCACAGATGACCAGTTAGTATAAAAATCAGAAACAAACTCTAAAATAATTATTAGCAATATGTTGACTGAAACAAAGGAAAAGCTGGAGTATTTTATCAGAGAAATGGAATTTATAAAATAAGAATCGAGTGAATAGTCTCAAACTGAAAACGAAATATATAAAATTAAAAACACAAGAGATTGGTATATCAATAATTTAGACAAAGCAGAATCTAGATTTGTTGAATATATCTGTGCTGAAGCATGAAATAAAAACCTTGAAAATATAGAAGAGAACATTAGAAAATATGGACTATTATGAAAAGGTTTAAAATATGTGTGATTAAGATTCTAAAAAGAGAGAAGAGAGAATATGTCACAAAAGCACTGTGTGAAGAGACATTCCCTGAGGATTTTCCAAAACAGATAAAATACATCAGGTCACAAAATAAAAAACTCAAACACAGCCGGAGAAAAACCCTGCATGTTCTTCAAGGGACAGACAGTAAATAAGCAGTTTACTTCTCAATAACAATTGTGGAACTGGAAGATGATGGAATGGCACTGATTAAAACAACCGCCAATCTACAATTTTATATTCATTGAAAATAGAGTCAAGGGCCGACCCCGTGGCTCACTCGGGAGAGTGTGGCGATGGGAGCGCTGAGGCCGCAGGTTCGGATCCTATATAGGGATGGCCGGTGCGCTCACTGGCTGAGCGCGGTGCGGGCAACACCAAGCCAAGGGTTACAATTCACTTACTGGTCACAAAAAAAAAAAAAAAAAAAAAAAAAAAAAAAGAAAAGAAAATAGAGTCAAGATGTAATAAAGGAATTTTTAGAGAAGCAGAAATTGAGAGAATTTATTGTCAGCAGATCTGCACTAAACACTGAAAGGAGTTCTTTAAGCAGAAGGAAAATGATTCTAAATGAAGATGCAGAAATGCAAGAAAGAACGAGCAATAGAAAGGGTACAGATGTGGGCAAATTTAATGAGTACACAAACAATAATAATAATGTCCATGGGGTTCACAATACATGTAGAGTTTAATTATATGGCAACGATGACTCGAGTACTCAGAAGGATGATAAATGGGGTTACAGTGTTCTAAGGTTCTTTACTGTTCAGGAAATGGTAAGATCCTGATTTAGGATGAATTTTATATATTGTCATCCCTACCGTATGCACTGAAAGAATAATGAAGAGATTAAAATGAACAATTAAAGTTTATGAAATAGAGTAATGAAAATACTTGACAATACAAGATAAGGCAGGAAAGCAGAGAAAGATGTTACAGACAAAAAATAAATAGTAAGAAAGTAGACTTAAACTGCATGAATATTTACATTACATACAAACAGAAAGGCAGGTCTTATTCTTTATCTCCAGAGAGAAATAGGTCTGTCATCTACAAAGTGATTCATAAGTAAATGTGCTTATGAATCCCCTGAGGAGCTTGTGAAAATGTTTGACTCCATGGGCCCAACATCTATAGTTTAGGGGTGGCATTTGAGGATCTGCATTTTTAATAAGCCCCAGGTCGCTCTTGGAGGAACAGTAACCTCTTGTATGGAGTGAGAGTCAGGGACAAGGGGTACATTGTTAACATATTAGTTAAGTTGTTGTGGAGCTTAGGGCTTAGCAAGACAGTGATACAAAGCACAGATGGCTGCCGTGTAAGAAACTGTAAGGTGACCGTCTTCAGCGAGCGACTCTTGCTCCCGCAGATGGCCCAGACCGGAGGAGTCAGAGGTCTTCCCTCGTCTCAGTTACTCAGATCTTGGCAACTCGGGAGCACACCAGCTGGGGTTAGGGATCCAAAGCAGGGCAGGGATCCAGCCACATACTCGTGTGTTTATTTATTTATGTAGCTCAAGCAAAGAGAGTTAGGGACAGGGCTGGAGCCCAGCGGGGAGGACGAGCCGGAGGCTGCCTGTGGATCTGCGAGGCTCCAGCCCGACCAGGACGCCTGCTCCCCAAGGCCGTCTGTGCACCAGGCCAAGGCCCAGCTGGACACAGCACACAGAGGGCAGGGGCGGCACAGGGAGGGCTGTGGTTTCAGAGGCGACAGCTGCTGGCTTGTGTCCTGGCTCCTGGTCTGCTGAGGGTTCCCTGCCCTCAGCAACAGAAGGTAAAACAGGAGTTGTATCCCAAGGCTGGAGGGGGGCTCGTGCCAGCCCTGAAGGTGTTTGGAAGATATTTTTGTGACAAGCCTTAGGGCTGGCTCTGCTTCTAGTTCCTCTGATAGGGGTCGTCTCAGGCAGAGGGCCCTGGCAGGGTGAGGAATGTGGGTCTGTCCTGCCCCAGGCTGTCCAAGGGTCTGAATTTCTCCTGGCGAGCCTGGTGGGTTTGGACGAGCATTAAGGGAGCTCCCAGCGTGGTGGCCCAAGGTCCTGGGTCTGATCTTGGGAAGTGCTGGTGGCGGTGAATCTGGCCATGCTAATGTGGCTTAACTCTACCAAAAAAAAATGTGTTAGGGTATGAGTGACTTTCCCTGTTTGCCTATTTTGTTTTAAAAATGATAGACTTTGTTTCTTTGAGCAGTTTTAGGTTTATAGAAAAAAACTGAGTGAAAAACACAGAGTTACTGTCTACCCCCTCAGGATCCTCCTCCCCTCGCTTTCCCCTATTATTAACATCCTAACTTAGTGCGGAACATTTGTTACAATTGATGAGTCAATGTTAATACATAATTATTACCAGAAGTCCACAGTTGATAGTAAGGCTCACTCTTTGTGTTGTGCATTCTGTGGGTTTGGACGAATGTATAATGATGTGTATCCACCACTGCAGTATCACACAGAATAATATCACCACCCTAAAAAATACCCTGTGCTCCACCAAGTCATCTCTCCCTCCTCCCTAACCCCTAGAAGCCACTGATCTCTTTAAGGTGGCCATAGTTTTGTCTTTTCCAGAATGTCATATAGTTGGAATAATACAATATGTAGCCTTTTCAGATTGGATTTTTTCTCTTGGTAATATGCTTTTAAATTTCTTTTATTTATTTATTTATTTTTTGTGCCTTTCTGTGGCTTGGTAATATTCCATCGTATGAATATACTGTAGTTTGTTTACCCATTTACTTATTGAAGAACATATTGATTGCTTCTAAATTTTGGCAGTTATAAATAAATAAAGCTGCTACAAACATTTATGTACAGGATTTTTTTTTTTTTTTTTTTTTTTTTTTTTTTTTTTTTTTTTTTTTTTTTTTTTT
>NW_007729390.1:189863-191752 GCF_000696425.1 Galeopterus variegatus | reverse complement strand
CAACCCTCAGTGTTGCCCCCGTACCGGACCGGGGACCGGCAACGGGATCGCAAGCCTCGGCGCTGCTCCCGCGCCCCGCCCAGCCAGCGAGCGGGAACCGGTCCGTACATGGGATCCGAACCCTCGGACGGGAGCACAGCCGCGCCTCCCAAGCGGCGCACTATCCAGTGCGCCACCAGGCCGGCCCAAATGTACAGGATTTTGTATGGACTTAAGTTTTCAACTCATTTGGGTGCATACCAAGGAGTGCGATTTCTGGATCACATGGTAAGAGTATTTTTGTTTTGGAAGAAACTGCCAAACTGTCTTCCAAAGTCTCTTTGCCTTTTTCAGAACTTTAAAATTAATGTCTAAGTACACATTCTAATCTCCCTTAGTGCTTAGACGAATTTTGAAAGACCCAACACTGGAAATATCATCATGAATTCATCAAAATCCAGGAGGAAGTGAAAACCCTAAAAGCCGCCAGAAAGGAGTTGATCTCAAATTAAAGACCAGGGTTGAGAACGCAACCCTGGAAGCAAGAATGGTGCAGTGCCTTTGAACTTCTTGGGAAATTTACTTCCAACTTAGAATGTAAAACACAGTCAGGTTACAGATGAAGGGCAAGGACATTAGAATTAAGACATATCAGACCTGCAAGGTCACAGAGAACCATCTCTTTGGGGGGCCCTTTCTCAGGAAGCCCTGCGAGGAGGATGTGCTCTACCCAAGTGAGGGATGGTTTGAGAGTGGGATGCTGTGGGATCCCAGCCACAGCACATGGGAGAGAGTCCCCAGGATGGATCTGGAGAACCAGGGAAATGTCCAGATGGCTGTTCTGAAGCAGATCTAAACAGCATCCATTCCCCAGAGGGCTGTTGCCAAGAAAGATGTGAAACCATCCCTTACCTGTGTGATCACATTGAGAAGTGAACTGTGGGCAGCGCGGAGGATTGGGGATGGATTAGTGACAGCCACATGGAAAACTAAGGAAGTGGGAGAAGATCAAGGTCATTACTCATTGCAAAGAAAACAAATCCTAAACAGAGCAAAAGATTTGTAAATGAAAGGCAATTAAATTTTACATCACATTGCTCACCTGTGGATGCTTTCTCCAACGGTAGTGTAAACACTATGTTTCTTTTCCCCCCTCAGCTTTATTGAGGTATAATTGCCAAATAAAAATTGTATATATTTAAGGAGTACAATGTGATGTTTTGATATATGCACACATTATGAAACGAATACCACAATCAAGCTTGTTAACATATCTATAACCTCTTATAGTTACCTTTTTCTTTTTTTGGTGGTAAGAATACTTAAGATCTACTCTCTTAACAAATTTCAAGTATATACTACCTGAATACAAGTATACAATACATTGTTATTAACCATTAGAATTTATTCATTTCATAACTGGAAGTTTGTACACTTTTGACCATCTCCCCATTTTTATGTACCCCTGTATTTTTTAGGTACATCAAGTCTCGATATGACTCTCAGGATGATGGGTGAGGGGAAATGTGTGAGAGGCTCTGGTCTAAAAAGTAAATCCTCGTGTTTCTGTTTCATTGCAGGAAGACAGTGAGTTAATGAGCTAGAAAAATGAACAAGTAGCAACATAAACATATTACTTAGAAATGTAAAGGCTGAGGGCCAGCCACTTGGCTCACTCGGGAGAGTGCAGCGCTGTAGTGCTGAGGCCACGGGTTCGGATCCCATATAGGGATGGCCGGTGCGCTCGCTGGCTGAGCGTGGTGCAGACAACACCGTGCCGAGGGTTGTGATCCCCTTACCAGTTCAAAAAAAAAAAAAAAAATGTAAAGGCTGATTCTTTCGGATTCGGAAATGCTAAAGTTGTTTTTTTTTTTTTTTTTTTTTTTGTCTTTTTTCCGTGTCCAGCAACG
>NW_007729390.1:183144-189668 GCF_000696425.1 Galeopterus variegatus | reverse complement strand
GCCAGTGAGCGGGAACCGGTCTGTATGTGGGATCCGAACCCTCGGGCGGGAGCGCCGCCGTGCTTCCCAAGCGGCGCACTATCCAGTGCGCCACCAGGCCGGCCCGAAAATGGTTGTTTCTTGGGAACAGAAATCAGTGGTGGGCTGCAGTTTTTTATTATCAATCCCGTACGACTTTGATCAAAGTTATAATTAAAGAAAAAAAGAATATGTATTCATTGTGTCAATTTTGTATATAAATAAAAACATTCTATGTCAGTTTCCTAATTGCTTTTCTTACTCAATGATACATTTTGAGATTCACATTGATACAGTTTTGAACTTTTCTTTTGCATGCCCTATAGTCTTCTTTTGTGATATCACTGCCACAGTTCATTCATTTACATGATAACTGACATTTGGGTTGTTCCTGAGTTTTCCCTCTTATAGACAAGGCTACAGTGAGCATCTTTGTGCCTGTGCCAGTGTGTGTGTGTGTGTGTGTATGTGTGTGTGTGTGTGTGTGTGATTTACCCCAAGTTAGATTCCTAAGACTGTCATTGCTGGTTAGAGCAATTCACAGCTTAGTTTTAACAGATAATGCCATATCACCAAGCGCTTGTCCAAAACAGCCATAACAGCAAAACATGTTCTATAAAAGGATCTGACTCAAGCTATATTTTCCTTTTTTATTTTTTGCTGAGAATATTAGGGTTGGTTGTATCCGCCATATGTTCACTCAACTTCTTCTTCCACAAACACTGTCTGATTGCTCTATTTTCCAGGTCCTGGCTGTGATGTGGGCTACATGGTGACAGAAGGTAGAGCCCCTGTCCTTGAGAACCCAAAGCTGGGAAAGAGACATGTGAAAAGATAGATGGTTAAAAGATAGGACAAGGAATATCATGGCCACAGGACTTACTGCTGTGGCATCACAGCCCAGTAACCCTCTGGCCTCCTTCTCAGGACATTTCCAGCTCAGAAATGGCAACACCATCCTTCGAGCAGATCCATCCAGAAGCCTCTGAGCCAAAGTGATCCCTCATCCCCCCTCTGTCTCTGCCACCTGCAATCCAGCAGCAAATCCTGTGGGTTCTACTTTCAAAACACACCCAGGATCGGTCTCCTTGGCAATATTCCATCTCCACCACTGTGGCCTTAACTGCCACTGTTGCCTGCCAGATAACTGCAGGTGCCTCCTCTCGGGTCTCACAGGGCTCCTGTTCCTCGCTGGCTGCAGACTGTTCTACAGACTGTCTACTCCCCACCAACCCTGAAGGGTCTGCCAGTATGTGAGTCATATGCAGCTCATGGAGCCAATGGCTTCTCATCTCCTATGGAGTAAAAGCCAATGACATTATAAAGACCTCCAAGGCCCTGTAGAATCACATTCTTCCCTCCATCTCCTAACCTGTCCTGGAGCACGGTGCCATTCAGTGCCAAAGAGAGACTCTGTTGCCAGGAACATGACAGGAGCTTGCTTCTCAGACACAGGGCAGCTGAAGCTCAGGGCCGATCATTCTTTCCCCCCAACAGTGACCAAGTGAATGAGTAGGTGCCAGCTATTGTGGTTATTGTGAACACCATCATTCTAGAATAGTAGCATAGTGTGACTCTTGCTGGCTTGTTTGGTGTTTTGTACTGAATTATTGTACTGTTTTGAGTGGCAGCTTTATGCACATGAAGCGGGCTATGCCAACTTCTTGTTTCCCATGTGTGAGGGAAATGCAAAGTGATGGAGATTCACGCCTCTTGATTACCTGACTGGTAAAACGAAGGTGGAATGGATTTCTTTAAAGAGACCCTCGGAGGGAGCTGACATGAGGCTGAGAGGGTCTCAGTAGGGATGCTCGCCCACAGCCATGTTCAGCTTGTGGTCCAAGAATCCTGTCCAAGGTGCTGGGACTTGGCTGTAGAGGGCAGAGACTGGGTCCAAGCTGTGTAGGAGAGCTGGATTCCTGGGGACAAGGGGGACTCTGAACAAGCTGGCTGGAAGCACTGATCTTAGGCGGTTCCCCGACTTCAGTCATGGAGACTGAAGGACAGAGACAGAAAGCCAAGTAGAACTTTCCAGCTTCCTTGTTGCATGTTCATGTGCCTAATCTGCTCATTGTCTTTCCATTTTCTTTCTTTATTAGGGATTTTTTTGGCATTAAGCAGAGCCCACTTAGAACAATACAGCTATTTCAGATTTTTTTCAGGTTTTAATTTTGAACTTCATAAGTAATATAAAGTATATTCTTATTAAAACTGAAATGATTTGGACATATATAGGGTAACAGCATCCTCCTTTCCCACCAATTCACTCCCCCACACTATCATTATTTCAGTACGTATTCTTCTAGAATATTTTTCTGTGCATGCACCTCTATAAATATGGGCATGCAAATATACATATGTGTAAGATATTCATCACATAAATATTATTCTTTACCTACTTTTTTCACATAATAGATGTCTTGGATATAACTCTCTGTAAATACCCATTGACCTACCTTATTTTTTTAAAAGACTGCATAGTGGCACATGGTATAGATGAGTCATATTTGATTTAACCATTGTGTTATAGATATCTGGGTGTTTTCCATTTATTTATGTATTCATTCATTCATTCATTTACTTTTGCTGTTGTAAATATTACTATAGAGAACATCTTTAAATTTTTAACAACATCCTTTGTTATGCAGAAGTTTTAAAGTTGAATATAGTCAATTTCAAGAGAAACACATTCTTAACTGATTTAAGCAAAGGTAAAATGTATTGATTTATTGTGATGTGTTGAAATAAAGTGTATATTTGGTCTTTGTCCCTGTTCCTGTCCCTTTTATGGCATACAACTCCTAAAAATCCTTAGAATCTCCAGACTGTCTTTTTGTATGCTAATGAGTTGACTGATGGCTGACAACCCCTGGGTCGCAGAATTAGAGGGTGGGGACTTTTAGTCCTACCCCCCAACTTCTGGGGAGGAAAGGAGGAGTGAAGGTTAAATTGATCATTAATGGCCAATGACTCATGCCCACATAACAAAGCTTGCATAAAACCCAAAAGTGCAGGGTTCACGGGAGCTTCTGGAGAGTGAATACATGGGATTATTTTTGCCTCTACTTGCTGGTGGGGTGGCACACCCCATCTCCAAGGGGACAGAAGCTCCTGCGCTTCAGATCCTTCCAGATTTCACCCTATGTATCTCTTCATTTGGCTGTTTATTTGGATCCTTCAAAATGTCCTTTGTAATAAACAGGTAAACGTAAGTGTTTCCCTGAGTTCTGTGAACTGCTCAGCAAATTAATCAAATCCAAGGAGGGGGTTGTGGGAACCCCATTTTATAGCCAGTGGGTCAGAAATACAGGTGAAACAGCTTATAGCTTGTGACTGGCATCAGAAGTGAGGAGGGGGAGGGGCAGTCTTCTGGGACCTGGCCTTCAACCTGCTGCATCTGACACTATTTCCAAGTGGAGAGTGTTGGAATTGAATTGAATGGCACCCACCGGGTCTCTGCTGCAGAACTGGTTGCTGGCTTGCTTTCTGGTGGGGAGAAATCCCAACACATTTGGTCACAGAAGTCAGTTTTCTGTGCTGATTGTTGCTGAGTGAGAGTACACAAAAAAACTCTTTGGTGTGTGTTTTTTCCCCACTCATTCAAGTAACTGAAAAACTCAGAAGTAAGACTTCAGGTACTGGTGGATTCAGGAGATTAAACAATGTCACTAGGATTATTATTTAAATTCTATTCTCCTTCATAACAGTGTCATTCTTGGGCTCTCTGGGGTGCTAAAATGGCTTCTAGTAGCTTTAGAACATTCATATAAGGGTACTTCAAAAAGTTCACAGAGAAATGGAATTAAAAGATAATAAAAATATTTCCATGAACTTTTTGAGGACCTTTTGTATCTTAAGTCCCCTTAAAATGATTTGATCAGAACAATAAAACCTCAGTCTAAAAAGTGGCTAGTTTTTAAAACTAGTTCCCTCCCTTTCCCCCCAACCCCACCACACACACATAACAAGAAACCTGAAGGTAGTTAGCTCTAAGAATTATTCAGTAACTCAAAATGGAAGGTTTTGGGTAGATTATTTTGTAATTCTATTAGTCTTTTTGGTATAGTCCCAATGCTGCTGCATCTCTAAGCATCTCGTGCTCACACAACAGCATCCATCAAAGGTAGGGAAGGGAAACCTCTAGTTGGCACGTCTCTCATTTTTTACCAGGTGGGGTGAAGCTTCCCCAGGACTCCTCCACCTCCCACCCACACACCCAACAGACACCCCCTCCGATTCCACGGGCTGGAGCGGGCTGTGTCACTACCCCTCACTGCAAAGGAGGATGGGAAGCAAGTTAAGGGCCCTCTCAGCCTCTGGACTGGAGGAATAGGGTCAGGGAGCTGGTGGGGGACACCTGACAGCACCTGCCCCAGAGTGCATCTCTTCCAGTCACTCCTGCTCCAGAGACAGGGCTCAGCCTGCGTGGACCACCCCGTGTCACAGGCTCATCCCAAACCACTTCCGGGTTAGGGGATTTGTGAGCTGATTGGCCAGACCAGGTCACATGCTCCACCCTTAGCCCCAGACATGGAGCTCACCAGGAACCCACGAAGTGACAGACGGAGAGTGATTGTTTATCAGTGCGTGGTTACCAGAAGACCAGTAAAATGGGTGCCAGAAAGTGAGATTAGTAAGTTTACACTAGAGAAGCCACATGAACATGGAATAATTGTTATTGGTGGTCATGTTGATTCCCATGACTGAATTTCTGGCTAATGCTGGACTTTTGGTAACTTTCAATCCATTCTCTTGTTCTCTCAGCAGTGAATGGTGAAAGGACGTGTTAATGAGCTCTTTTCTTTTCCCTCCCCAGTTCTGTTGCTCTCACCCCTCCCACCTGTGCAGATTGTCCCTTTGCAAATGAGTGTCTTTTAGGTGAGAACTGAATTCTCAACTGCAGGAGCCCAGCCTAGACCAGTGTCACATGGGCCAACTTGAGTGCCTGGTAAAGCCACGGATATCTTCAAAGATCACTTCCATCCTCTGCTTCCATAGAGCCTCTGTTGAGGTAGGTGTCATTGTTGAGGTTAATGATATCTCCCCATTTTCTATTTGACATTCTATTTCTGCCCTACTAAATGGAAGCCATCCAATCTCACTTCACTCTCCCCATGTACCCATTAGCAGTTTATGCAGAGTCAGAGCTGCACAAAGGCTTGAAATTGCTGTGTTCCAGTATGGGCTCAGCTACAAAAACAATTTGAATGCTCACAGTTTTAAAATGACTTGGCAGCCTGTCTATAAAAATGTCCCGTGGCCTGAAAGGGGGTGAAAACATGTCCGCATACATTAGTGATCCATTGATTGTTTCTGGAGCTAGGTAACCTTTGCACACCAAAATGAGAGAACAGCCGAGACCTGATCAATCAAACCAGCCGTTAAGATTCCTGCCTACTCCACAGGCCTGCTCCATCTCAGGGGCTCCAGGGAGAAAAATGAAAATGGAACAGGGTTTAGCCATAAATGCAGGGAGCGTGTGGACGGGCCTTGACAAAGGTTGGCGAAGTTTAAGATATTTCACTGTAGTGGTAGTTTGTGACTTTCCCTAACCCCCTCCTGGGTTAAATACAGGGGAGCAAAATGCAAATTGACATTGGGTTCTGAGACCAGGGGACACCCTGCAAGGTGATTGTCCTGCCATTTCCTGTAACTGCAGATCTACAGGCAACAGAGAGTGCACAGTTATGGTCAGGGCAAATAAATACAGGGTGGGGGGGAGGGGGGCAGCAGAGGATCTGAATTTATCTCTTCTCAGCAAGAGGGTCTCTGTGAGTTCTTTCAGGCCAAGAAACTCAAAATCCATCATCCCCAGGCCAACCACAGACTATGACTGGGCCTAATTCAACAAAGATAAAGGACAGTATATCAATCCATTTCTGTTGCTTATAACAAAATACTTGAAACTGGTTGATTTATAAAGAAAAAGGAACTTACAGTTTCAGAGGCTGGGAAGTTCAAAGTCCAGGGAACACATTTGGTGAAGTCCTTGGTGGTGGCTACAATGATGGCAGGGTATCACATTGTGAAAATGGTGGAGCAGAGAGAGACTAACCTCTTCATTCACTCTCCTTTTAAAGCCCTCAAAACCATGCCCCTGACCACCATTTTTAATCCATTCACTGTGGCTTGGTCCTACAATCTAATCACTTCTTCAGGGCCCCACTCTTCAATTAACATAATAGAATTCCCCACCCTCAACAGTTACAATAAGGATTAAGTTTTGGGGGAACATTCAACTCAAGGCAGATGGGAAGAATGGATGGCAATTACCTGGAGTTTTATATTGGATGGGGAGTGATGGATTACATATGTATTTAAGCTCAGGCATTTCAGAAATTTCAAATGAAATTTTATTTAGTTGAGAGTTTATTTTTACTCTCTAAAAAGAAAACACATTTTTGTAGGATACACCCTCCGCTTAAAAATCTAATTTGAGGGCCGGCCCGGTGGCGCACTGGAGAGTGCGCCGCTTGGGAGTGCGGGGGCGCTCCCGCCGAGGGGTC
>NW_007729390.1:171099-183098 GCF_000696425.1 Galeopterus variegatus | reverse complement strand
ATGTGGGGATCCCATGTGGAGACCGGTTCCCGCTCACTGGCTGAGCGTGGTGTGGGTGCAACACTGAGGGTTGCGATCCCGTTGCCGGTCCCCAGTACGGGCATGACACCGAGGGTTGTGATCCCGTTACCGGTCAGTAAAAAAGACAAAAAAGGAAAAAAAAAAATCTAATTTGAGAAACACCTATATATATATCATAGAGATACAGAGAGAGGTGTTCATTAAAACATAGTTTGCTTTATAAAAAGGAATTGAAAGATGGGCCGGCCCCGTGGTGCACTTGGGAGAGTGCAGCACTGGGAGCGCAGTGTCGCTCTTGCCACGGGTTCGGCTCCCATATGGGAATGGCCAGTGCACTCACTGGCTGAGAGCGGTGTGGGTGACACCAAGCCAAGGGTTGCGATCCCCTTACTGGTCACGAAAACGACAAAAAAAAGAAAGATGCATTAGTTTCCTATTCTTGCTGTAACAGATTACTGCAAACTTAGTTTCTTAAAACAACACCCATTTATTCTCTTATAGCTCTGGCATCTAAAATAGGTTGACAGGGCTGCCCTCGGGGAGAATCCATTTCCTTGCCTTTTCTAGCTTCCAGAAACCTCTGGCATGCCTCGGCTCATGGCGCCATCTTCAAAGCCAGCCTGTAGATTCTTTGAACAATCTCTCTCTCTCTCCTGTGTCACATCACATTTTTCTGACTCTGACCCTCCTTCCCCCATCTTATAAGGATCTTTGAGATTACATTGAGCTCTTCTGAATAATCCAACTTAAATATCCCATCTCAAAATCCTGAACTTAATCATATCTGCAAAGTCCTTTTTATCATGTAAGATAACATGTTCACAGGTTCTGGGAATTAGAATGTGGACAGCTTTGGGGTCACCATTGTTTGAGGCCATTATTCAATCCATCACAGAAGAAATTCATTAATCAGAGCAGACAAGATGTTGTACAGTAACAATGCCAATGTCCCAGGGACATGAACAGCAGAGTGTCTCTCACTCCTGCTGAACGTCTGTGGCAGGTGGGCTGGGGGCTCTATTGTGCCTCATCCTTACTCAGAGACACAGATTGACAGTGGTTCCTTCTTCATGCACCCATGACAGCCCAGGCAGGAGGAAGGGCACCTGGCACAACAGGGACTGGCTCTTCAGCTTCCACCCAGAAGTGACACATGGGACTTGTGCTCACACGTCATTGGTCAACGTTAAGTCACACAACTGTGACTACTGTATTAGTCTGTTTCTGTTGCTCATAACAAAAAACATAGAACTGGGTGATTTATAAAGAAAATGAAATTTATTGCTTACAGTTTCTGAGGTTGGGAAGTTCAAAGTCCACCTGGTGGTGATGACAGTGCCCCAGGGGTCTCACATTGCAAGATGGTGGAAGCAAAGGGAGCAGAGAGAGAAAGAGAGAGACAGACTCTCCTCGTCTTTTAAAGCCCTCAGAACCACACCCCGACCACCATTTTTAATCCATGCACTACTGCACGGTCCTACAATCCAATCACCTCTTTAAGGCTCCACCTTTCAATTACCATAATGGGCTTTCCCACCCTCTTAACAGTCACAGTGGGGGCCAAGTTTCTAATACATAAAACTTGGGGGACATAATTCAAACTTCAGTGAATTTGGGGGCTCATAATTCAATCAGCTACAACTACCACAGGACAGAGAAGGGCAGCTGTACCATCTGCCCAGAGGGAGAAGAACTGGAAATCATTCATAAGCATACCGATGACCACCTCACAGCCTGAACGTCCATCCTCAGGGGAAAGGCCGTATGAACTGGGGTTTACTCATATACATATACATACCCCACAGCAGGTCCAAGGGAGGAGGTATCTATATGCAGTGAGGTGGACAGGTCTCTAGAGCATTTAACAGAGGGAGAGAAAGCAAGATGCTGGGCCATGCATGGTGTGAGAAGCTGTCTACACACGCACCCACCAAAACATGGCGTAGTGTCTATGGGCACTTGAATACGTGCAACTGTGGAGTCAGGTCCGGAGCCTGCCCAGGGATGTCAGCACGGTGGTCAGCTGTGGAGAAGGGTCAGGCCCGGGAAGGGGGTTGTTAGGAGAGGCTTTGCTCTTATTTATAGTTTTGATCTTTTAAAAGGAGACAATATTTAAATCATTTTAAAGTTTCTTTTTCTATAATATGGGGAAAATATTATTAGTTCTTTGCAGTTTATACTTACTATAGGTAGGAAAAAATTGCTATTGTCTTATCCTTGGATGTGGGGTAGGAGTGTGGAGGATGAGCTGCAAAAGTGCCAGAATGAGTTGGAGGCCGAGACGTCTTAGAATATTCTTGGGAATCACATTGCCCAGTGATTCCTTTGCTCCCACATCAAGAATGGTACAACTGAGGCTGGAGGGGGTGACCTCCCCAAGGTCCCAGGGCTAGTGGCTGCAGGAGGCAGGAGGAGAATGCAGGGCTCCTGACCCTGTTCCAGTGCTCATCTGCCACCCAGTATCCAGCCTGGACCCAGGACTGGGGACCAGGCCCCAGCCTCAGCTCAGTCACTTACTCACTCTGTGTCCTTGGGCAAGTCACTCTTCCTCGCTGTGCCCCAGGTTTATTTTTTCACCTATAAAGAAGGTAGAGTGGTAAAAATTCCCCAACATCCCCCACTGCCTTTCCCTCCCCACTTTTAAGGATTAAACTAGGTGTAGTATATGAAAGCGTTTTGCACCATTTTGTGAAAAACAGTACAGAAATTATTTTATTAACATATTAGTGCTAAGTATTAATTATAATAATGAAATGATAATCCTTAATAATCCAATTGTATTGCCAACATTGTTGATATTATTATTAACGTGTGAAATGATGATATAAGGTTTAAAATAGAATAAAAGTTCTAGGTCTAGAACACCAACTTCTCTGGACAAGCCATCTTATCCATAAACTCCCTGCCCACATAGGCAGACCATACAAATGTGAGTGTGGGTCCCCAAGGAGCCAGCACCCCATGCCGGGAACCTTCTGGGAGGCACCCGAGTCTGCAGAGCTGGGAGCAGCTGAGACTCAGAGGTTCTGCAAAGCGGCCAAAGTGGATTCTCTGGGACCCAGCAGGTCTCTCCAAGGATGGGCAGGAGCCAGATCCTGTAACCGGGAGAACCTCCTGCCAGCCTCTGACCCTGGAGCTAAACCCGGGAGGGATGCGGCTGTGCTAGACCTTCTTTAGGACTTGGAGACAGGGAGAGGGCACCAAAGGCGCTGTTCCTGATCTAAACACCCCCGACCGCCTCCTTTCTTGCTACTGTGAGTTGACGCCCTTTCTCTTCAATTCCGAATAATGACCCTGGCTCCAAATGGAGGACGTGGCTGCACGGAGTCTGGGTCCAGCATGGCACCCGTGAGCTGGTGGAGGAGCAGCTGCCACTGCAGAGGGACTCATGCCCGGTCCCAGCGCACCCAGCTTCTCGGTATCTAGATCCTGCCCGCCCCGAGGGCATTGGAGTTTGCAAATCCGCTTAGAAAAGGCTTTGAAAACCAGCAGTGACATCTGAACTGGCTCCAAGTGTGAGGGTCCTGAAAGGCAGTCAAAGCTGATGAAGAAAATAAGTACAGGTGTAAGGGCAGATGATACTCAGAGAGATAGCGCCCAAGTCATCATTTTAAAAAAATTGTCTCAATTGTGGAATATTTCGGACAGATAAAAATAAACTCGGCAAAGTGTTGGAAGACTAAAGAAAAAGTTCCACGAGTCAGACTCTTGAGGCTTCTGTTAAGTGCTGGGACCTTTTACTCTCCAGAGATAAGTAATACACATGTTGTCTTCCTCTTTTAAAAAAATAAATGCTTTGTCCCTTGTCGCCACCCTTGGGGAAAGGCTGATGTCTTATGGCCTCCTGAAAATTCCTTTTCCACTACCCTTGTCTTTTGTGTCCTGTGACATTGTCACCTCCTTCAGGCTGGAGCAATGACCCCTTGCTGTGCTGTCTATTCATTTGGCTGTTGCTGGGACCTTCCAGCCCTTGGTCTGGGTGGGAATCTCAGGGGAAAAGAGGACTTCCCTGCCTGGGCATCAACCTTTCAGACTCCCCAGATTTAGGGCTCTGGGAATGTTCCAGACGCCAGTGACCAATGATAAAACTTGCCAACAGCCAGAGGCAACAGAACCCTCACATAGATGCGACCCTCCCCTGGGCCAGGCCGGGTGGAGCTCAGGACTCTGGAGGCTCTGCTGTCCTTGCTGAGTGACCGTGGGCAGGAGATCCCACAGGCCAGGTCCCGTCTAGAAAGCGGAGAGCAGCAGTGCCCACCCCAGGGTGGCAGTGGCTTCCACGAGTCTCCAGGGATCAGAGTCCTGCCCGGGAAAGTGCCAGAGAGTGTGCCCAGCAAGCTCCGAGCAGCTTTGTCTCGTGTGTATCATGGGCTGCAGCGGCCCCGGAGGCAGGGCTGCCCTTGTCAATGCTGCGTTGCTTCACAGCCTGGACAAGGTCCAGCACCAGGCTTGTCGAGGCCACCAGCGGGGGCGGAGTGGGGTTTCCACCCGGGCCCTTGATATTAACCAGACGTGCACCCTGCTGTCCTACCCCACCATGTTGCTACGTCACTCTCAAAAAATGACAGTCAGAGGGCCAGCCCATGGCTCACTTGGGAGAATGTGGTGCTGATAACACCAAGGCCACGGGTTCGGATCCCTATATAGGGATGGCCGGTTAGCTCACTTCAGAGGGTGTGGTGCTGACAACACCAAGTCAAGGGTTAAGATCCCCTTACTGGTCATCTTTAAAGAAAAAAAAAATGACAGGGTGAGCTACCGGACGCCTTCTGCTCTATTTGTTTTTCAGCATCTGCTTTATAAATGTCTGACGTCTGCGTTCATATGCCCTATTGCTGTTACCCCCACCCTCTGTATGTCACATGTGCCCACAGAGCGGCCCCCATGGAAGGGACCCTGTCTCTGGCTGATGCTTGGCGCTGTGCCTCTCGAACTTGACATTGATAAAGGCAGTGACTTCTCACGTCAGCCTTGCCTTCTCCCAAGTGCAAACTGCTCCACGAGTCAGCAGGCAGTGGGGGACCCAGGAGCCCAGCAGTGGCTGAGCAGGAGGAGAAACGCTTGTTAAAAACACCAAGAGGGAAACTGTGCGTTTAGTTGGTTTCTACAAAGAGCAATAAAGACTGGGAGGTGCTGAAAAAAAAAAAAAAAGAGTTTCATAGAACTCTGATTTTGTCTTTATATGGACACAAAAGTTCATGAGGCCCACTTCACTTGGCATCTGGGACTCTAAAGAATGCTGTGTTTTGACTAGTTTCCCAGCTAATCCCTCAGTCATTCATTCATTTATTCATTCACTCAAGACATAGTTGAGCATCTACTATGTGCCAGGCACTGTTCTAGGTTCAAAGTATAAAGCAGGGGATAAGTAAATGGAGGTACTGACACTGTGGAGCTCACGTTCTGGTCAAGCACAATCAATAGGAAGACACATGCATCTAGTGTGTATCAGGAGGTGGCTGGGGCTAAGAAGGAAAGTGAAGCCAGGGAGGAGAATTGGGGCACAAGGGAGTGCTCCTCAGAGGCATTGGCTTGGAGCAGAGACCTGAGGGACATGAGAGTGAGAGATGGCTAATGTGTGGGGGAAGTGTTCTGGGTAGAAGAAACAGCAAGTGCAAAGGCCAGAGGCAGGACCATGTCTGAGCATCTGGGAGAGACCAGAGTGGCCACAGCAGAATGAAGGAGGGAGATGGTGTGCAGAGAAGGCCACAGCGTGGGGAAGGCCAGACCATACAGGGCCTTGTAGGCCACTGTGAAGATCTGGGTTTTATCTGAATGAGCTGGGAGGACTTTGGAGGGTTTTAAGCAGAGGAGAGTGCATTAATTTTCTATTGCTGTATAATAAATGAGCACAAATTTAGTGGCTTAAAACAACACAAACTTATTATCTTATAGTTTCTGTGGGCCAGGAGTACAGCATGTTTTAGCTGGGTCCTCTGCTCAGGCTCTTGCAAAACTGAAGTCAAGATGCTGGCTGGCTACGTCCTCATCTAGAGGCTCACTAGGGAAAGGTCCACTCCCAAACTCCCTCAGGTGATTGATAGAACCAGTTTCCTGTGGCTGAAGGGCTGAGGTCCCTGTGCTCTTGTTGGCTGTCGGCTGGTCACTAATCCAGCTGTTACTCTTAGGTCCTTGCCCTGTGGCCCCCTCCATAGTTCCTTCTGGAAGATCTCAGTTTCTTTCAACGGCTCACCTGATTAGGTCAGGCCCACCCAGATACTTAACCTTTTGATGAACTCAAAGTCAGCTATTAGTCATCATTTTCTGCCCATAATCTGGGCTGGGAATTATATACCAGGGAGCAGGAATATTGGGGCCATCTTAGAGTCCTGTCTGTGACAGAGTGAGTGATCTGATTAGTAGTTTAAAGGATCACTCCGATCATTATGTTAAGAAAAGACTGCGGGAGAGGCAGGAGCAGGGGACAAGTGCAGACCCTGGGAAGTCAGTGAGGAGACAGTTTTAACAGTGACTCTGACCCAGGTAGTAGCAGTGGAGGTGACAGAAGTGGTTGAACCCTGGTTGAAGTGGTTGTAAATTGGACTGGATGTTTTTTGTAAAACAGATGAAACAAGACCAATAAAACCTTGGCACAGATCTCCAGGATGGCACCAAGCTTGTTAATCTGAGCAACTTGAATTTTTAGCTGTGGGAGCTTCTCATGTGAATCAAGAAGTATACTGATTTCCAAAGAATTAGTTTTGTGTTTTATAGAGTTAAAGGTAGATACATTCTCCTCCGTTGTGACTTTGTAAAAATAAAAATAAAATACTGTTTATCCAGATGAAACTTGTTGTCCCAATAGGATCCCAAATTGTGATTTTCATCTTTTAAGAGAATAATATAGAAAAGAAACTGCGGAGGGCAACTTTAGCAGCAATTTTTTTTCAGTGATTGGTTCCTGAAAAAAATCGTAGCACGAGAGAATCACTGACAATAATTTGTGGGAGAATTACAAATAGGTCAGGAATTGGCTCGCTTTACTGGTTTTGACTTGAATTAGATGTAAGACAGATGAGCTGAACGAGGTCTGCTCTGCAGCGGAAACTACGACGATGTCACGTGGAGCAATCAAGGTGCAGAAATTGAGCAGAAACACATGTTCCTCAGAAATTAGCGGTTAGGTACGAGCCTTTCTCTTGTTGATGTTGTCAGAATGAAATCCAATATTATCCCAGGGAAAGGAAACAAGGCCACTTAGCTGTCGGATGACAAGCTGTCTTACACTTCATCAGATCCGCTCGTTTACTTGACATAGGGCTTGTCCCACTCAGGAAGATGCGAGAAATTGTGTCTGTTTTTCTTCATGGTGTGCTCTAGAATAGATGCCAGCTTAAAGTGCTGACCACAGTGTGTGGGGCCATTCAATAAAGGCAGATCCTTGGCAAAATGTCCTGCATTTTCCCAAATACAAAAGACAAACTAATAAAACCAACGCAACCATGCCCAACACCAGCGTTGAGTGCTCGCTCTCACCGTGAAGATGTTTGTCGCCAGGGAAATGCACGGGACAAGGCCGTGCTGCTTTTGCTGCCTGATGTCTTTGTCCTGTTTGGAAAATTGTGCTTTTGTTTTCAGAATGCAAGTTGTTGAGAAGGCACCCTGGGGATCCACTCCACATCAAGAACAGGTCTTATCCCAAATAAAAATTGCCAGAAGCACCTCCTCTCCCTCCAATGCCTTGGGAGGGAAAGGGGGAAGGATGGGCGGTGGGCAAAGCCTTCTCTCTGTTCTGTCCTGTTGTCTTCTTGACCCAGAGATGAGGGATTTACATCTTTAATGCTCCTGGGCTGAAAATCTAATAGTAGAGGGACAGAAAGCAGCTCAAACATTAAACCACAGATGGCCTCTCGTTTCCCTTGAAGGGCTGGAATTTTTCAGTCCATGCTGGGAAAGTGAGGAGGTCAAGTCGCTTGCTCTGCCAGCAGCTCACCATCATGGGGTTTTACTGAACAAAGGCGGACTCTGAAAACAAAGGGGCAACTGAGTGGCTGGGCCCCACCTGTGGTTCTCCCTTCGGCGTTTTGAGGGACAGTTGTGGTTCTAGATATTTCTGTTTCTCTCTAAGACTGTGAGCTCCTCTGGGAAGGCAGCTGTGCCTTGTTTAGCCTGGAATACTCCATGCCCAGCGCAGTGCCAGGAACCTAGCAGATGCTCAGTGCATGGGGTGAGCACATGTCCTGCTTGGAATGGGGTACCAGCCTGTTTACCACCTTAGTTACTAATAGCACCCCTTTGACTCTCAACCTGTCACTGAACTTCAGAACTGCTCCCACCTAACTGAAGCAGAAGAAATTCATTACAAGGATATTGAGTGGCTTTATGAAGAGGTAATTTCTTGCCTCATGTGATGGAAAAAACCCAGTAATTATGAATAGTGTCGCCTTTCACTCTCACACATGTCCGGGGATGGACAGTAAGTTATATGTTATTTTAGGCACGCTTCAGGCACAGCTAAATTCAGACATCAAATTTAGTGGTCATCAGGACATCTTGTAGTTGGCTTAACTCTTGGGGACCATATGGCTGTAAAATTGCCCGAGGATCCATTTTATTGAGGTTGTCAAACAATGGGTTAGGGTTGGCCTGTTTTCCAATAGCTTTCACAAAAGCCCAAGATTAACTGTGATTGGACCAGATTAGGTTGTGTGCCCTCCTGGCAATGAATTCTTGTTGCCAGGGCAACACTGGTGCTGTTAGGTTTAACCTGGATCATAGGTCCCACCTCCTGTGTCTGGGGTACCTTTCCCTCCACACCACATGGGCTGGATAGGGGAGGGTAGAGTTTTCTAAATGAAAATCAAGCAGTTGCCATAAACTCCCCTTACTAAGATGTGGGTCCTTTTGGGGGTAGGGATTTTTGTTCATTTTGTTCGTGCTGTATTTTGAGCATCTAAAATGGCAACACTCAATAGTAGAAGCTCCTTAGATATTTGCTGAGTGAATAAATACTGAGAAGACAAACAGCAATTTTTCTTGAAGCAGTCTCTTGTATAAAATATGATATACTTTATTGCTCCAAATGCTCTGTGAAGCAGGGGGAAAAAAAAAAAAGGCAAGCACAACAAACTTCCCCAAGATAATCATCCTTTGGTGTTGGAAAAACATATTGGCCTATGTGGGTCTCTCATATGCTGATGATACAAACTCTCCAGACATTTCAAGTGCTGGACTTGGACAAGCCACATTGACAGGAATTGTGATGCCTGCCTTCCAAGAAGGGGGGTTCATTCTCCTAGTGAAGTCAAGGTCCTAGGCATGGGAGAACCCAGAGGAGTCAGGTCTCCTACAAGCCTCCACAGGACAAAGTCACTTCCCAGATCCTTCTTTCCAGTGTGAAATGCACTAGATAGGAAGCTTTTCTCACTGAGCTAATGTTGATAAATTTTGGTCACATCCAGGAGTGTGGCTACGTTAGTTACTAGAAGCTCTTCAAGGGCAGGGATTATGTCCTCTGTTCCTAGTATGATGCTTGGCATCCAAAAAAGACTGAAAAATGTGACGTTGGGGTTGAGAAGGTGAATTCCCCTAGCTAGGATTTGTCAGTCTCTCAAAAGAGCCACACTATGGTCCCATTCCCATGGTAAGGACTGTGAACATATTGGGGGGATGGGAGGAAGACAGGGGACTGCCAGTCCTGGATCTACTGCAAAGCCACCCACCTGCTATGTTTGGCACATTTCTTGGTTGGCTATATCCATCAGCCAGGATCCTTTGGTTGCAAGCAATGGAAGCTGGTTTTGACTAGGCTTATCAAAACAGGAATCCTTGGAAGGACATGGGATCACTCTGGGAACAGAAGGAAGGGCTAACAGGCCAGTCTCCAAAAGGACAAGACCTGGGTTGACTCTGGGAAATCTCTTCAAGGCACATGTTTTGAGGTGGTGGCCCAATTATTCTTGTTTTTTCTGTCACCTCAATATAAAATTTCCCAGGAGAGAAGTCTGAGCCTGAACCTCATGCTCAGCCTCTGACCAGAACATCTTGATCCTCTGTTCCATTGAGATGGCAACAAAGTGGACATGGGATCCTCAAAGGGACATTGAAGACCTGGGCAGAATAGCAGGGAATGGGTGCTTGCTAGTCCTCTTGCTAGCACCAGCGGCCCACCCAGCCTGTTTCCACGTGCTCCCCATCTTGGAACCCTTATAGCCTGGGATGTGCCTATGTCCAAGTGTAAACTGAAAGTATAATGCCCACCAGACTGAGAAGGTATCCTAAGAGCAAAGAATGAAGCGGGCAACTCCATATGGTTTACAAGGAGTTTATTATTATTGAAGGGTGAGTTACTTACAGGGAACAGATCAGGCAGAGTATTGATCCAGGTGCTGTGCAGCTGCTTTCTCTGAAACCCCAGGAGGAGGAAGTGAAGCTTATAAGGGACTTAGAGACAAAAGTGGAGCTATGCCAAAGAAAGAAAGGCTGTGGAAGTGGAAAATTCCTGGATACAGCCACCTGTTGCTTATTATCGGGGTTGCTGGAGTCACTCCCTTTATTTTATACAAGCATAGCATTCAGTTCCTGTCCCTTTCTTGGTTGCTAAGCAACATGTGCAGGGCAAAGATTATAACTACTGAAACCAGAGCTCTGAAGGCCACAAGGATGGAGTGAGTTCTGACTAGCATTCCTACAGCTTGGCATTTAGTAGGTCTTCAAAAAATGTTGAACTTGCCTAACTTACTTCTACCTCTGACTCCAAACCTAAGGCAAACTTGTTTCCTCCCTCCCCTTCATTGCATAGCACTCTGATATTACTACTAACAGCCCAACTAGCATATTTTGTTACAGTTAATTTCATGTTTTTGTTTCTTCAAATTGGGATTACATCTAATTTATTTTTGTTTCCTTATTGTCCTGCTGAGTTCTTGAGATAAAATGGAAGTCCAATGAATGTTTGTTGAATAAATGAATGATTGAACACACGTATTAAACGGGAGAAAGCCCCAGTCAAACCAACATATTTATCTTTGAGGTATGGAAAAAAAGTTCACATATGTTAAGGAAAAATATTCAAGATTTTGAAATTAGGTATAAAGACAATTGAGAGACCTTATAGTGTCAGGGTAGAGGACAGTCTAACAAGGCCACGTAAGGGACATCTGACATTGTAAAAATATGTAACGTTATTTGACTTACTATTTACCATTGATTAGGGCCCACACATTTATAACTCTAGAAAATCAGAGGTTAACATATAGAAATCTTATAAAGTACAATGTTTTTCTTTTCTGATGGTACTAAAGATAACTCAAAAGTTATAGTTTTATTGCCAACTAAAATATTGACGTGATTGTATCTAACTCAGCAATTGAATCTCAACATTCCTTCTTGGAATTACATGGAATCCTTGTTCTCATATCCTATTTTTAAAAAAAATTTATTTATTTTAACAAGGATATGCACATTATTTGTTCCAATAACAAATACATAAACCAAATAACAGATGAATAACAAAATACTCTGTAGAAAGTAGGGCTCCAAATTTTTACAAAAGCTGGAGATGTAAAGTTATTAAAATGTACATATTTCATTTTATAATCTCTACAATTCCCATATACTATTTTGAATCAACTTCGTCATCCTATTAGTTCTATCATTAGTTAAATAGACTTGACAAATGTTCACCATCTAGTTCATGAGGATTATGTTTTTCTCTTTTTTTTTTTTTCCTTTTTGTCTTTTTCCATGTCCGGCAATGGATCGCAACCCTCAGTGTCGCCCCCGCACCAGACCGGGACCAGCAACGGGATCACAACCCTCGGTGTTGCTCCCGCGCCTCGCTCAGCCAGTGAGCGGGAACCGGTCTGTATGTGGGATCCGAACCCTCGGCGGGAGCGCCGCGGCGCTTCCCAAGCGGTGCACTATAGCAGTGCGCCACCGGGCCGGCCCCAGGATTATGTTTTTTTCATTTTGAGAATTGTACTCGGATACACACACACACACACACACACACACACACACACACACACACACACATA